>NW_026068221.1:874601-888392 GCF_014885135.2 Alexandromys fortis
CCCACCTTCCTATCCAGGCACCCACCGCCTATCCAGGCACCCACCCGCCTATCCAGGCACCCACCGCCTATCCAGGCACCCACCTTCCTATCCAGGCACCCACCTTCCTATCCAGACACCCACCTTCCTATCCAGACACCCACCCTCCTATCCAGGCACCCACCACCTATCCAGGCACCCACCCGCCTATCCAGGCACCCACCGCCTATCCAGACACTTACCCATTACTTATTCGTACCCACCCATTCACACAATAACTCACTTATTCATTCAATAAGTTCAGTGTAGCCAGATTTATTTCTTGACCTTAGCCAAAGATGCTGGAATGTATCACTCATGTCCTCAAACAGGGACTTTCAGACAAACACAAAGGAGAGAATCCTGGGGCTGGCCTAAATCAAAGGAGGGGCATCTTTTCTGGGCATGGCTCACAGGGCACTCCATTCCTGGGTGGGGTGACCACTTTCTTTTTCAGGCCACTGATCCCATTCCTCTCCCAGGTGTCTCAAGGATACCGCAGACCCTGTAATCACCCCTTCCCATGTGTCCTATTTTTGACTAAAAAGGGAAGAAGTGGCTGGCCTGACAAGTCATCACAAATTCATGTACATTGACGTCAAGAATCCAACCAGAATGCCTGCCTCACCTAGAACCTGGAGCTCTGCTGGACACTGTACCCCAGAGGTCATCAGACAGGAAGGAACCAGTCAAAGTGCCTGCAGCCTCTGCTGGAGTCAAGGAAACCAGGGAATGGGAAAGGGCCACGTATCTTGACCGTGTCCCACAGATAGATAAGAGCAGTCAAGTAGACTGGAGCCAAGTTCATCTGAGAAACAGAGTTCCAGGCTCTGGATGTATCAGAAGGTCAAAGGGAACTCCACCCCACTGAGTTTGTAGACATATCAGGGACCTGCCCGACTGTTCTTTCCCTGCCAAAATGTGCCAGCATTAATGGTAATTAAGCAATGTCTGGAGTAGTGACTGAACCCAATGGAGGCTTGGCCCTTCTATCCTAGGAGTTGGCTTTGTATCACTCTGAAAGATCTGTACAGTTCACACAACACACCCATGGTGGATAGACCTGGAGTCCCATTTAATGAGACTTCAAGATCCACGTGTCTAGAAAACTAAGAGCTCCTGACTCCTGTCCAGGGAGAGAAATGGAGAATGGAGGCCCAGAAGTAAGTGATGCACTGTGTGGAAGAAGGGAGTAGCAGGGGGGACCCTGAGCCATTTGTCTCATAACCTAGGAATGCTAAGCCTGACCCCCCCCAAACAAGGGTGCAGAGCAGAGGATATAGCTTGAATGTGGGTATAAATCCACCAGAGATCCCTTAATCCTGTCAATTCCTACAGACCGATTTTTGCATTCCTCAGACATGATCGGCTGGCCTAGGCCTCCAACCAGAAAGGAGTTGAAGAAATGAAGTTAGGACCTAATTTTGGACTTCTGAGTCCTCATCATGCATAACAATCCAAATTTGTGTTCTCCATCTGCACAGGGCCCTCTTCCAGGTGCTAGTGAGTAATGGACTATAGCCCTGGGTACCTGAGAAACCATCCTGCTTGGTAGCAGCAGCTACTCCACAAGTTTTCTGCCCACAAAGAAGAGCAGCTTCCAAAGCACAGACCCAGTACACATGGCCTGACTACTGTGGGTGAGGGTAGTTTAAAAGAGAAGTGTGTGGACATTGGCAGCAGGGATTTCGGGACAGCATGGAAGCAGGAAATACTTTCCTGAGGACAGTCTCTTCTGGAGGGCTGCTCTCCGGTCCAGTGGGGCCCTTCTCAAGGCTTGCAGGGAGAGATGGCTCAGAGTTCAGCTCCCAGGCAGTTTCTTCTGATGACTCAGTGAGGAGGAGATCTTCAGGTCACCTCCATTGAATCCAAGTGTGAGTCTACGGAGGGTCTCAGCCCAGTGCTGTCTCAGATGAAAAGACTATCACTCTGCTGTAAGCTTCAAGGGAGTCTTTGCAGTAAGTAGATTCTAGAATGGAGGGTGGGGACAGCTTAACTTCTGGTTTCCCAGGAGTCCTGGGCTCAGGTCAAGGCCAGTACACTGGAAAAGCTACATAGATATTTGAAAAAGACATATGCATGTGAATTTCTCTGCACATCTCAAAATAAACCATGGCAGGTGGCAGTCTGTACACAGCAAATGAAACTACAGGCTGACTTGAGGCATTTGTAATGGAGGCAGAAAGTCTTCTGCATATGGTACAAGGGCCAGAACCCCTAAGTAAAACAGTCGAAGTAGTGGCGTATGTACTTATTTTCATTCAGGGAAATTTGAGAAAGTGGCAGAAAGGAAGTTAAAAGGTCAAGACAGTTTACAGGCAAAGAGCAAACTCTACTGTTCATATCACAAAGAGAGCCTCTATTCCTGACATAGAACAAAGCTGGGAACCGGACACAAATCTGATAGAGGAGATGTGGTGAAACATGCCTATACCAGCAACACTTCAAAACTGACACAGGACATCAAGAATTGCTAGCTAGCTCGGGCGACAATGTGACCTTAATTCAAAGGAAACTGCTAGGAAAGGGGGGGGGGGACATAAAAGCAGGCAAGAGTCAGAAAGAGAACCATGGAAAATCAGATGGCCCCTAAAGACATCAAACAGACCAAGCCAGTCTCCAGGAAGACAGATAGATATTCCAGCTGCTGAAAAGTGACAATCTTCCCATATGGTCATCCTACCCAAAGGCTGGTCCACTTTGCATATCTGTGTGGAGGACTGGCCTGTCACTGACACACAGAGTATGTACGGTAATGGCCCAGCTCCTATAGAAGACAGACAGTGCTCTGCTACAGGGAGAGCTCAAGATATAACCAACGGGCAGATATAGTGTTGTTTTGGCCATGTCCTCTTAACTTTCCATGAGGTAGAGATGCGACACTTTGAAAACTGAGGCAGAAGGATCATGACTTCCCAGAAATGGGAGGAACACGTGATCAAGTATGTTCCTACTGGTATCATCAGTATCATATAATGTTGATGTCTCCATGGTTGCCAATCTAGCACTGGCTGGTTTAACCGAGAGTCAGTCACACTGTGGCACTGCATACTCACCAGAAAGCACCAGATGGCTTACCATGTTTCTTCTTGCTGTGCCTACTAGAATGTGCTGTTTAAGAATTCTCAACAACCTAATAATAACTATGCCACGTGACCATGACCCAGCTATTCCCCTCCTTGGTAGGCTTGTGCCCATAGAATTCAGCATCCAACTCCACAGGTATTTGCTGAGCCCTGTTCATCACCGCTTGATTCTCAAGAGCTAAGATGTGGTAACAACCTAAATGTCCTTCAGCAGATCAATAGACGATGGCAGTTAGGTACTTGTGCCCAATGGAAAACTACTCAGCTTTAGAGAAAAAGGAAATCATGAACTGGGAAATCAAATGATTTGAACTAGAAGATGTGTTGGGAGAGGTAACCCAGACCTAAAATACAAAGCCAAAAATTCACACTAATCTCTAGATTTTCAGATGTAAGTATGTATCTTAGAGTGACCATAGAAACCATGTGAGTATAGGGGGACCATAGTGCTTTAACATGATACAGGTGATATGACAAGGGGATTGGAAAAATGGGGAGGGCTCACAGAGGGAGGAGAGATAAATAGCAATATTTGAAATATCCATAGTGAACCTATTATCTAATACTTACATAAAATTACATGTAATATATATAAATATATATTAAATAAAATTATGTCAATAGGTATGATAGCACCTCCTTCAAGAGCCATAGACTATTGAAAATAAAAACACAGTACCAAGCATGACAAACCTCCTTTTGAGTTATTGCTCAGAAGAGTCCAAGAGACCACCCCAAATGATGTAAGCTACTGCTATTGCCCTTGGTTGCCTCCCAGAATTTGAAGGTAAGCCCATATTGCTGAAGATATCAGGCATTTTGAACATATGGCTGCGAGGACTCAAGCTAGATCTGACCCAAAAGCCTCCTCCTTGAGGTCTAGCTTACATAGTATCAGAAGTTGCTATGCAAGTGGTCAAGAGAGGAAAGCAATCAAATAGTTCTATTAGCTATGTTGCCTATGAATCATAACAATGACCAGCACACTCCTAAATGTGCAATGGTGGTACTAAAATCTTGGGGAAAAGCAACATATGTCTAATTGGACTTAAGCCTGAGCAACAGGAGGTAAATAGTACCTGGTACTATGGATCTAGCCAACTACCCGTGTCTAGTGTATCTTACAGGGGAACACACAACAGTCGTTTAACCAGTATAACTCCTCACTTCTTTCTGAATACTTAGACCCAGAAACAAGTGTTGACCTCACCTCTTCTTCTAGGGTGGTGAGGGACTACAGAGACGACTCTGCAGTTCAGTGCACTGGCTGCTCATTCAGAAGACTTGGATTCAATTTCTAGGCTCCAAAATGTTGGCCAATAACTGTCTGAAATTCCTGTTCCAGGTGATCCGGTGCCCTCTTCTGGCATCTGCTGGAACTGTATGTACGTGCTCTGACCTTGATGTAGGCAACCCTCCACCCCTCCACACACAGACATATACCCCAAACAAACAAACATACCCCAAACTAAAATAATTTAATAATGAAGCTGCTTCTATCATCAGTCAGAGACCATGACAGAAGCCATAATAGTCAACCTGCAGAGGAAAACTGATTGTGGGTCATTGCCCCAATTGATACACCCACAACACAGTCTTAATACACTAGGCACAGAGAACATATTGGAAAAACTGGTGGAGGTATCATTCAGAGGCCATGAAAGTCTGATGTAAGATCTGGCCTTCTATATATGTCAGGGCAGCTACACCCATGCCATCTTAAAAATCTGGCTGTTTGAAAGAGGCTTGAAGAATGACAACACAAGTTAACATGCCAACATGGATGGGAGGAATCTCACAGGGCCTCACCACTAGATTCAGAGCTAACAGCAATTAAAGTCTGCTGACAGAGGACTAAGTCTTTCCCAGGGATGTTTCCTAAATGGTTATCCAACACCAAGGGGTAAGCCATAGAAATGAGTACTAAAAGGCTCAGCAGGAAAGAACAGGGGTGACATGATAGGGGTTGGAGAGAGGAGAAGGGTAGTATAATTACATTTTAATTAAAATTATTAAAGAAATAAATACAGGCAGCAGAATCAGGGATAGAGAAGACAGCATTTTGTGAAAGAGAAAATACATCCTTAAGACTTCTACCATGAGCCAGGTGGTGGTGGTGCACGCCTTTAATCTCAGCACTCAGGAGGCAGTGGCAGGTGGATCTCCGTGAGTTTGAGGCCAGCCTGGTCTACAAAAGCTAGTGCCAGGACAGGCACCAAAGTTACACATAGAAACCCTGTCTCGAAAATCAAAGAAAAAAAAAAGACCATGACGTCACAGACAGTGGCAGCAGTGGCAGCCCCTACCCAAGTTAGCTGTTAGTAAGTGACATAGACATGAAGTATTTTACAGGCAACAGAAGGGAAGAAAGAGATGCGGGATTATACCAAAGAGATGCTTTCCTCTGCTTCTTCCTTCAAGAGTTTCAGGACCACTAGATGGAAAAGGGTAGTCTTCCTCGGGTTTACTGGGGAGACTAGAATATCTGGATTCTTTCGAGACAAAGAATCGAGGTTGCACAAAGTGTACAATGCCTTGAGAACTCCAAGCTCTCTGTGTGTAGTGGATGCCGTCTTGGGGCCTCCAGAGAACAATCCGTAATGTTCCACAGTGCTGAGAACTGAACTGCCTGCCTCTCAGGCAGCAAAGAGAAAACCATTCTGGAAGCTGTGGGCACTTAAGGCTGGGCAGGAAGAGGAGACCTCTAGCCTCCAGAGCAATGAGCACCACATTTACATCCCAACCAGGCTTAAAACTGAACCTATGGACAAACAAGCTCACCCAGCAGCCTGGGCACACTTCCCCAAATTCTACACGGTACAGAGCAGCACCATCAACTCTAGCCAGAGAAATTTCATATGTAGAGAATACTATGACACATATGGAACACAGTAGAAAATGGGAGAAGCAAGAAACACAGAGAGATAGAAAAAAAAAAAACCAGCTACCAGTAGATTCCATACAAAACCAGTGTGCAGAACCCAGGAAACCAGATGGCCACAGTACATGACTAGATGCCAGCAGACCCATGCAATATCCTACAAGAAACAAATGAGAATGCTACTGGAAAGTTCAATATCACCGCATGAGCTGCTAATCAGACTGCAAATCCAAGCAAGAATCACTGAAGATGGTGGGAGGAGAGTGGTGAAGTGTTTGCTCACCAAACAGAAGCCAAGAGTTGTATATCCATCTTCACAGAGGGGAAAAAAGAGCTACTTGCCTTAATAAGTGAAAAAATGCAAAGTGTTCTGTTGGAAACAGAAGGGAAAGGAGTAAAAATTTGACAAGCTGTGGAGTGGCATTTAGAAGCCTAATGGTAGTCATAGAGCAACATCTTTTCTATTAAAGTTCTAGAAATGCAGAAGAGAAAAACTACAAGGAAAGCATGTACGTGTTGGGTGGTTTTTTTTTTTTCCAAGACAGGGTTTCATTATGTAGCCCAACATGGCCTCAACACACAATCCTCCTACCCTAGTTTTCAGAGACCTGGGATTAGGATTATAGCCATGTAACACTATCCCCAACTCACAAAAGTATCCTAATGTAGGGAAATTTTTCTTACAATTTTCTTATTTGAGATTTTTGTACATTAAATTTTGCTTATATCTACTCCTTCTCTCTCTTAGACCCCTTCCTATCACATTGCCAACATCCCTCTACAAATGTCCTGTTTTTTTTTTTTTTTACAATACACTGAGTCCCATTAGTGTCATACAAATTCCAATGGGTCTATGCTTGTCCACTGGAACATGGGCAACTTACCAGGGACTGCATCCCTGAGGATAGGTCACTGCTTCCCCAGCAACCACCACCAACTACTAATAGCGCCCCAGATAGTGGGGGATACTGAAGAGTCTGTCTCTCCTCCAGGCTAGAATGCTAGCTAACTTGAGGTGGTACAGGCAGCTAGCTATACATGCTGTGAGTTAATGAATTCAACAACAGCCCTGTCATATTTCCTAGGCATCAGGTATAATGATAAAAAAGTACATGACAGATGCATGAGAAAGGGGCACAGGAGAGAGAGAGAGAGAGACAGAGAGAGAGAGAGAGAGAGAGAGAGAGAGAGCGAGCGAGCGCGCTACAGGAGCACATTGCCTGAATTCTGAGAGTAGGGTGATAGCTAGAGGGTTTATGATCTTGCAATTATGCTTAAAATCTTTTCCACGATAAGAATAACCAATAAATTTTTATAGAACACTATACAGGATAAAAGGATGCATAATATAATATACAAGTATCTATAAGTATGTACATATGTTGCATATATATGTATATATGGAGTATGAGAGTCTTTCTCAAGAAAAGTTGGGGGAATTCTTTTCCAGGTGTCCTATTTAGTTACAGATGTCAGTTTAACATAGTCCAGAGTCATTTCAAGGAGTCTCAGTTGTGGGAATGCTCAAGTCAAATTGCCCAGTAACCATGTCTGTGAGAAATTATCTTGATTACTGATTGATATGGAGCAGAGGTTCTCAACCTTCCTAATGCCATGACCTTTTAATACAGTTCCTCTTGTTGTGGTCACCCCAACCATAAGCTATATTTGTTACTACTTCATAACTATAATTGTGTTACTAGTATAAGTTGTAATGTAAATATCTGTTATGGAGGACATCTGCTATGCAACTCCCGTGAAAGTGTTGTTCGATGTCCAAAGTGGTCATGACCCACAGATTGAGATCCTCCTTGTGGAGGATCCAGCACACTGTGAATGGTTCTATCATTGGGCAAGTGGTTCTGAGCTGTATAAAATGTGTAGCTGAATGGAGAAACAACCAGCAAGCTGGAAGTCAGCATTACTCCATGTTCTCTGTGGCACTTCCCACTCCCCCCCCCCCCCGGTTTCTGCTTTGAGTCCTGCCCTGCTCTTCCTTGATGAAGAATTGTTACCTGGGTCTGTAAGATGAAGCAACCACTTTCCTCCCGACTGGGTTTTGTCAGTGTTTCATCACAGCACCAAAAATCAAACCAGAAAATAAGAAGACTTCCTCTGTAGATGAGTGCAATAAAGTGATCTAGTTCAGAATGGGGTATAATAAAGGGTTCTTTATTTAGGGGTAGTCTCACAGATCTACAGTCCTCTGCCTGGGGGGAACGGGAACTGAATCCAGCAGCAGCAGCAGCAGCAGCAGCAGCAGCAGCAGCAGCAGCAGCAGCAGCAGCAGCAGCAGCAGCAGGAGAGAGAGAGAGAGAGAGAATGACCTCGCATGTTTCTAGTACCCAAGGCCATACCCAACCTGGTACAGAATCTCAAAGGCCACTGACTGAAGGAGTTCCCCCAGCACCCCCTCTTTAAGAACTTGTGACAAAAGTTCTCTAGGAAGAAGGACTATTTAATAGAAACGTGGATCTAAACAAGGAAGGGTATCTATTGTTAATAAAATAGATGAAGGTAAAACACGACCATACTGTAATTTAGTTGCACTACAGGATAGTTAAAATTTAAGGAGGAAGTGCATGATGACATGTTCTGTTTGTGTCTATTACAGTTGATCATCTAGTGGTCCATCTTTCCCAGAGGGTAGAACTGGGGAGTTCAGGTTCAGCAAGGAGACTCAGCTAGAAGGGCAGGTGAAGCAATCTTAACTCAGGAAAGATCACAAAGAAAGTGCACAAAGAAACTCATCTAGACGCAGAATCCAGGGGGACTGCATGCTTGTACAGCATATGGATTCATATTCATCGGTGTGCCTCATCTAGAGAGCAGGGATACCACCAACTCTCACACCAGGGGGAAACTGTACCAGGATATGTAATCCAGAAGTGCAGGAAGATCAGGCACTAGCAGTTGGTTCTGCAAGTGCCAGCTGTTCTCATCAACACGTGCAGGTAAATCAAGGAGTGTCACCTGCAAGTGAAGAAGCAGCACCGTGATTGACATTGCATGTTAGGTGGTCCAGGGTGACTTGCTTGGGAGTGCAGGAGAGAGGATCAGCTCGAAGCGAAGATGCCCCAGCGATGACCACATGGGTTTGCACTACACCAAGGACATTCACTTGTGAGCACAGGTTAACCAGGGACAGCTATTTGGAATTTCCAATGCACCAAGAATCCCCACCTGAAAAATCAGATGCATCACTTATCCTCATCTCTGAGGGCCAACACACCAGGAAGGTTCTCATGGTTGTATTGGCGCAACAGGAGCCTGATGGTGTAAGTGCCCCATGGCTGTAGCGAGTAGATGCAACAGGGACGCATCTGGAAGCCACTGCACACCGAAGATCTCAGACTGGCCTGAAGCAGCTTTAGAGACTCGTGTGGAAAGCATGTGTGACAGAGTGACACATCAGAAACTGGAGGTCTCCCGAGGTGACTCGGTCTCTGGAAAGTAGGTAGAACACAGTGAACTGCATTTAGACCACAAGAGTCTCTCCTGTGTTTTAAGCTGCAACATGCTGTTTCGTCTGAGAGTTTACCAGAACAATGTGTACTCGGTTTGAAGTGTGTCGGGACCAGGGAACATCAGCTAGTCGTGAAGCTGCACCAAAGTCTCATGTCAAAGTTCAATAGCAGTGCACTTATGGAGCAGGATTCAATGCAGGTGCAACAGAAACTCTGATTTTAGGGGTCAGGTATATGGGGGTGTGCTGCCTAGATGTGCATGTGAAATTGGCATGCTCAGATAAGGGAGTAGTAATGACAGTAAGGCTCATCTAGAAGAGCAGGTACAGCAGGGCATTTGATCCAAAAGTTAAGATTCCCCAGGGAGAGTCAATTAGAGCAAAGGCCTGAAAGTGTAAGTACAATGAAGAGTCATGTCACACCTGAGAACTCATGTGCACCAGGACGTCTCACAAGGAGGTACGTTTGTACCTGAAAATCCATAGCCAGCAGAGAATTTCCCCTAGAAAGCTGAGATGGGCCAGGTTACTCACATATTGTCCTGGGTACCAGGATACCGAGACACATCAGAGAGACACACAGGGGATTTCTGATGCACAAATGAGTCTAACCTGGAAATAGAAGTGCCTGTGGAATCTGACCCAGAACTACAGATACAGTTGGGAGTCATTCATTAAAGGACAGGAGCAAAGGAAGTGCAGCTGCCCTGGAGTTTCTTGGCTGCAGGGACAAGTGCTCCATGAAGACTCACAGGCCAGTACAGGTGCTGGCACCGCAGGCAGCATCCCAGATAGTGCAGTGACTACAAGGAGACTAGCCTGAGAGTGCTGTGCAGCATGCAGCATACAGAAGTTCAGGGTCAGAGCAGACTCTGCTGGGAGTGCAGGAGCAGCATGACCTCTTAACCAGAGGTGGCTGCTCACTATGGAAAACATTCTAGGGGTAGAGGAACAGTAGAGACTTACCATAGACCATGGCATACTGGACCCACATTCTCATGGTGCATATGCACTTAGGAATCCCTTGCTGAGGTTCAAATGGTTTAGAGACGCTCCTGTAGCAATGCTGACTCAGCAGAGGGTCCCCACCAGGGACTTTCATCTGGAAGTGTGGGTGTTCCAGTGGGATTCAGCTATCAATAGCAGTGTAACAGAGACTTGGGAATGCAAATATATCTAGGACAGTAGCTTTGAAATGTACGTGAACCTGGGATTTAAAGTTCTCCAGGGAGTCATTCTCAAGAGGGATTGCAAGTACACCAGTCTCTCTTATGTGAATCAGATGCATGGGTTAGCCTCTGCCCAGGGATCAAATATTCCATGGAGGGTGAGTAAATCTGCCCTCTACCATTATGAGCACTACGAAGAAACTGTTGACGTTTTATTGACAGGGATGTTAATCTCTCATCTAAAAGGGGGAGGGAGTCTAGTGTGGGTGTGCACACAAGTGAAAGGCTCATCTGAAAATGCAGAGGAACTCAGGAGACTCACCTTGTAAGTGCCAGGGGATAGAAAGTTCTTATGCAAGAGAAGGAGCACTGTGAGTCTAACGTGAGAATGAGGAATTCTCACTTAGGAGCGCGAGCACACCAAGTCTTGGCATCTGACAATTCAGGCAGGCAAGTTGCCAGGGTATCTACCACTAAAACACTGGCACAAGAGGATCTCACCTGGGAGTTCGGGTACACTAGAACCTCTCAGAAGGTAGTGCAGTTACACCCAGATGTCTGCATCTGTCTTCTGAGGCCATTGATGTGACTCTTTATGTATCTATTCTTCACCCTGCCAACAGCCCCCCTCATATCTGGGAGCATCAGCTCTAAGACCATCATCTCCTCGTCCCCTAATCTGGCTTGTGTTTACTGGCCCCAGTGGCTAGGAACAATGACAAATGAACATTGTCAGCAGCACTCATGCCCATGAGGGATATGGGTAAGGTCAGGAGACTGTCAGCTGGTGATACCTATGTCACTTCCTGCTAGCGCCACTTTCAGTGAAGCAGCAGAGATTTTGTGCCTAATGGTGTAAATCTATGGCCTCAAATTCTGCATATTGAAGGAGATGTGACAAGGGCTCAGGCCTCCTCCAATCAGGGAAGATGACTACACATTGTTTATGGTGAACTGTGCTTTCTAGGAACTTAGTTTTGGACAGGGGCTATGCTACGCTTGATGTGGTCCATCTGGCAGTGCTCAGGTCTACAGGAGCAAGGATCTGGGTGTCTACAATGATCAGAGGGGCATATCCAGGCAGACATGATGCCCTACTGCCCCCAACTTTTGTGATAACGTCACAGTCCCCAAAGTGGTGAAGCCTTTTTTCTTTACTCTACTCCTTGTTTTCATGGTGGCCCATTCAGGGAAGTTCTTCCAGGTACATTCATGTGAGATGAGTCATAGACAGATGTGGATTAAAGCATCTGCTTGGGATGACCCTACATAGAAAGTTCAAGAATTCTATTACACTGTGTTCTGATTAGTTTTCTGACAACTTGACATAAGCTAGAATCATCAGAGATGAAGGAAACTCATTTGAAAAAGTGCTCCTGTAAGATCAGAGTATAAGCAATACCTTGGCACATTTTCTGGTTTAATGACTGTGGCCCTTGCTAGATGGTCCTGGGTTCTATAAGAAAATAGACTGACCAAGCCATTAAACAACGTTCCTCCATAGCCAGTTCCTCCCTCTAGATCCTGCTCTGCTTGAGTGTCAATCCTGACTTCATCAATGCTGAACTGTAAACAGAAAGTGTAAGCTGGAGTTAACCCTTTCCTGCCCAAGCTGCTTTTGGCCATGATATTTTATCACAGTGTTAGAGTCCTAGATAAGATACATGGCCAGAGCCATTCTTTTTTTTTTATTTTTTTTGTTTATTTTTTTTTTAGTTGTTGAAAAAAAATCCGCCTCCTCCCCATTTCCCATTTCCCTCCCCCCCCTCCCACACATAACACCCTGCCCCCCAACTCCTCTCCTCTTATCCCCCTCCCCTCTACTCCATTCCCCCTCCCTCTCAAGAATGAAGAGCAGTCCAAATTCCCTGCCCTGCGGGAAGTCCAAGGTCCTCCCACTTCTATCCAGGACCAGGAGGGTGAGCATCCAAACAGGCTAGGCTCCCACACAGCCATTTCATGTATTAGGATCAAAACCTAGTGCCATTGTCCTTGGCTTCTTATCAGCCTTCATTGTCCTACATGTTCAGAAAGTTCGGTTTTATCCCATGCTTATTCAGTCCCAGTCCCGCTGGCCTTAGTGAGCTCCCAATAGATCAGTTCCACTGTCACAGTGGGTGGGTGCACCCCTCGTGGTCCTGACTTCCTTGCTCATGTTCTCCCTCCTTCTGTTCCTCATTTGGATCTTAAGAGCTCAGTCCGGTGCTCCAGTTTGAGTCTCCGTCTCTATCTCGATCCATCGCCAGATGAGGTTCTAAGGTGATGTGCTTTTATATTAGGGGCATAGATATTCAGGATTGAGACTTTGTCCTGATGAATTGTTCCTGTTATGAGTATAAAATGTCCCTCTCCATCTCTTCTGATTGATTTTAGTTTGAAGTCAACTTTGTTAGAAATTAGTATGGCCACACCTGCTTGTTTCTTAGGTCCATTTGCTTGATAAACCTTTTCCCAACCCTTTACTCTGAGTAGATGTCTGTCTTTGTGGTTGATGTGTGTTTCTTGTAAAGAGCAGAATGTTGGATCCTGTTTTCGTATCCAATCTCTTAGCCTGTGCCTCTTTATAGGTGAGTTGAGTCCATTGATATTAAGTGATATTAATGATCAGTGGTTGTTAATTCTGGTCATTTTTTCTTTTATCTTTTTTTTTGGTATTAGAGTTTGTGTGTTTCCCTTCTTCGAGTTGTGCTGGTGAAGGGTCATTAGATGTTTGAGTTATTGTGGGCATTGTTGGATTCCTTGGGTTGTGATTTTCCTTCTATTACTTTCTGTGAGGCTGGATTTGTGGCTACGTATTGTTTAATTTTTTATTGAGAATAAGAAAAAAAAGTTTCCGCCTCCTCCCAGCCTCCCATTTCCCTCTCCCTCCTCCCACCCTTCTCCCCCTCCCTCTCCAGTCCAAAGAGCAATCAAGGTTCCTTGCCCTGTGGAAAGTCCAAGGTCCTTCCCCCTCTGTCCATGTCTATGAAGGTGAACATCCAAACGGGCTAGGCTCCCACACAGCCAGTTCATGTATTAGGATCGAAACCTAGTGCCATTGTCCTTGGCTTCTCATCAGCCCTTATTGTCCGCCATGATCAGAGAGTCCGGCTTTATCCCATGCTTTTTCAGTCACAGTCCAGCTGGCCTCGGTGAGCTCCCAATAGATCAGCCCCACTGTCTCAGTGGGTG
>NW_026068221.1:889119-907834 GCF_014885135.2 Alexandromys fortis
TTATTCTTAGGTTTGGTCTTTTTATTGTGTCCCAGATTTCCTGAATGTTTTGTGATGAGAATTTGTTGGTTTTGCTGTTTTCTTTGATCAGTGTGTTTATTTTCTCTATGGTATCTTCAGTGTCTGACATTCTTTCTTTTATCTCTTACAATCTGTTGGTAGTACTTGTCTTTGTAGTTCCTGTTCGTTTTCCCAGATTTTCCATCTCCATCCTTCCCTCGATTTGTGTTTTCTTCATTACTTCCATTTCATTCTTCAAGTCTTGAACCGCTTTCCTTACCTGTTTGATTGCTTTTTCTTGTTTCTCTTGGTTTTCTTGGGTATCTTTGGGCGATTTATTCATTTCCTCTACCTTTTTGTTTGTAATCTCAATTGTTTCTGGCAGTTTTTCACCTCCTGTTTAAGGTCCTCTATTAATTTCATACAATTCACTTTTGAGTCGATTTATTCTAATTCTTCTGGAGTAGAGTGTACAATTCTTCTTATTTCAAGATCCCTGGATTCTGATGATGTCATGTTTCCTTTCAGGTTGTTGGAGGAAGTCTTGCATTGGCGCCTTTCCATCTCTTCCTTCAAATGGAGCCAGGAGAGGCCTGGTGTCTTGGTCCAGTCTTTGCTGTGACTGACTCTCTGGGTGTATCTCTTCAGTGTAGAAGTAGGAACCGTCCAGTCCAGATGGGACTCCTCAGCACCGAAACATGGACGCCTGGTAGTCCAATGACCCGCGGACAAACGAGCGAACTTGGGGGGCAGGGCGGGGTTGAGTTGAGCACAGGAGACCCTGCAGCACAAGCTGGAGGTGCCTGCGATCCCTTTCGGGGGTCTTGGAGGCCTGACCAATAGGCAGGCACTCATGGCTCTGGGTGAGTAGCCTTAGTGTAGGAGCAGGAAACTGTTCCTGAGCAAAGGACCTTGCAGAAAACGCAAGCTTGGGGGCAGGGTCGTGTATTATACAGCCTGCAGAAGGAGCTGGGGGAGGGGAGTTTGTGCTCTCTTCCAGGACAATCCGCCCCTGGATAGCACACACTCACCCGTCCAGATGGAACTCCTCAGCACCTAAACAGGGCCGCCTGGTAGCCCAATGAGCCGGGGACAAAAGGAAGAACTTGGCAGGCAGGGCAGGGTCTAGTAGAGCACAGGAGACCCTGCAGCATAAGCTGAAGGTGCCAGGGCTCCCTTGCGGGGGGGGGGGGGAAGGGGGACCATGAGGCCTGCCTGGTAGGCAGGCACTCACCGCTCTGGGTGGGTAGCCTTAGTGTAGGAACCGAATACTGTTCTTGAGCACAGATCCTAGCAGACAGCAGGGCAGGCTTGGGGGGGGGGGGCTGGGGGGCTGGGTCGTGTGTAAGAATGACAGCCCTGCAGAAGGAGCTGGGGGAGGGGGGGTTTGTGCTCTCTTCCGGGACAATCCGCCCCTGGATAGCACACACTCACCCGTCCAGATGGAACTCCTCAGCACCTAAACAGGGATGGCCAGAGCCATTCTTAACTACTCGGTGCATGTGTATAATGGGCTGGAGACTCCCCAGCCTCTTTTCATATTTGGGGCAGGTGTGTTGACCTTTGAACAAGGCAGGCTGCCGATGTAGGCCTCTATGCTGCTGCTCTATTCAATGTTGTGACCACTGTCATTAACCCACTAGAGTACCAGACTGGGCACCAATCAGCACCAGGAATCTTTGAAATGTAGCAGAGTCCTGTTGCTTTGAGCACAGTATTCTCTATAGTCCAGGGACCAAGAGGACATGATGGCAGCATACACTTTTCCAAAACAGTGTCACATTCTTTCATTTCTCTCTAGGACCAACCTAGACTCACACCCATTCCGTTAAAGTGAGGTAAATTAGCATGAATCCTGAAAAAAAATGCCACCAGTTTCTTTGAAGTGTTGGTCACCTGCTATAGAAACCTTCCTCATACTGGTCATCTTTAGGGGTCACTCCCTTCTTTGAACATTACTAAGGAATCCCACAAAGGAAAACCATCTCATTCAGGCAGTAACATAATGAATCCTAAATAGCCCACTGAAGAAGACAGAAACAAAAAAGTCAACTCATACAATTCCTCTTACCCCACACCTTGGAAAAGACAAAAAAATGTTAATCTATATAAGATCTTTCTTCCTGACTTAAAAATGATCATTTTCTGATAAATGGGAAAAGAAAGAAACCAGAGAAACATTATCCTTTACAATAGCCACAAATATCATAAAATATACTGGGGTAACTAACCAAACCAGTGAAGGACCTGTATGACAAGAACTTTAAATCATTGATGAAATAAAGAAAACACCAGAAAATGGAAAGATCTCTCATGATCTTGGATAGGTATGATGAACATAGCATAAATGTCAATCTTACCAAAAGCAATCTATAAATTCAATGCAATACCCACCAAAATCCCAGCAAAATTACTCAACTACATAGGAAACAAACTATATGTATATGTATATATGTGTGTGTGTGTGTGTGTGTGTGTGTGTGTGTGTGTGTAGCCAAAATAATCCTGTACAATTAAGGAACTTCTGGAGGCATCACCATTCCTGACTTAAAACTCTACTACAGAGCTATAGTAATGAAAACAGCTTGGTATTGGCATAAAAACAGACAGGAGGACCAATGGAACCAAATCGAAGACCCAGATATCAAACCACACACCTATGAACCTCTGATTTTTGACAAAGAAGCTAAAATTATAAAATGGAAAAAAGAAGGCATCTTCAACAAATGCTGCTGACATAAGTGGATGTTGACATGCAGAAGAATGCTATTAGATCCATATCTATTCTCATGCACAAAACTCATGTCCAAAGAAATCAAAGACCTCAACATAAAACCAACCACACTGAACCTCATAGAAGAGAAAGTAGGAAGGAGCCCTAAATGCATTTGCACAGGAGACCACTTCCTAAATACAACTCCAGTAACACAGATATTGAGAGCAACAATCAATAAATGGGACTTCCGAAAGCTGAGAAGCTTCTGTAAAGCAAAGGACAGGGTTAACAAGACAAAATGACAACCTACAGAATGTGAAAAGATCTTCACCAACCCCACATTGGACAGAGGGTTCAGGTTCAAAACATAGAAAGAACTCAAGAAACCAAACTTCAAAAGAACAAATAATCCAATAAAAAAATTAGGTACAGACCTAAACAGAGAACGCTCAACAGAGGAATCTCAAATGGCCAAAAGATACTTAAGGAAATGCTCAACTTTCTTAGCCATCAGAGAAATGGAAGCCAAAACAACTTTGAGATTCCATCTTACACCTGTAAGAATGGCCAAAATAAAAAAAACACTGATGATAGCTTATGCTGGAGAGGAGGTGGAATAAGGGGATCTGATGGGAGTGCAAACTTGTACAGTCACTTTGGAAATCAATATGGCAATTTCTCAGAAAATTAGGAAACAACCTACCTCATGATCCAGCAATACCACTTTTGGGCATATACTCCAAGAATGTTCAATCATACCACAAGGTCATTTGCTCAGATATGTTCATAACAGCATTATTTGTAATAGCCAGAACTTGGAAAACACCTAGATGCCCCTTAAAGAATGGATAAGGAAAATATATACATTTACACAATGGAGTACTAGTCAGCAGTAATAAACAATGATATCTTGAAATTTGTAGGCAAATGGATGGAAAAAAGCATCCTGAATGAGGCAACCCAGACCCAGAAAGACAAATATAATATGTACTCACTCATGAGTGGCTTTTAGACATACAGTCCACAACCACAGAGAACCTAGACAACAAAGAGGACATTAAGAGAGACATACATGAATCCACTTAGGAATTAGAAAAATACAAGAACTTCTGAGTAAATTGGGAGCATGGGAGCAGAGGGATGTGGGAAGGGGAGAGGGGAGGAAGGAAGGGGAGTGGGAAAAATGTATATCTCAATAAAAGAAAAAAATGACCATCTTCTTACTGTGTTCTTACTGGGCACAACATGAAGGGAAGGTATGGAAAGAAGGCTCCCAGTGCCTTATTAACTATAAACTAAACAACTCCAACAGCTAACAGATCCCATCTTTATAACCTCATATAAAAGTAATCACAGAATAAAGGGCATGCCTCCAAAAACAACCCAAATGGATACTAATGCTTTAGTATATAACTTTTTAAGTAATATAACAAGTTCACATCTATGAAAAGAAAAGTGAGTCTCACTGTATTCATATGTTTTTAAATAACCATGCTACCAGCTTCCTATTCACACTCTGATATTTGAGAGCACCAATTCCTCCTGGGCACTGGTACTGCAATTAACAGAATGTCTAAATGGCAGCTAATGTTAATGATAGGCCATTATTGTAAGCAATTCCTTTAATAAATATATTTCCTTTTTCCTCTAAATATGCCAGTATTTAAGAGGACAGAAAAATTTAGCTCTCTAATTACCAACTGTTAGAATTTCCCCTCCTGTCATGGCATGTTTTCAGGGATGGGAAAGCAGTCCAACAGCCAGCATGACTGCCTTCGTGTCAACATGGCTCCCCTGAAGACTCTGCACACACCCTGAGGAAGTTACACAGCAAATAGAGCTGGTTGCTGTCAAAACACAGCCTCGTTACTAAAAGGCAATTCAAGAAAGACTGTTTCAAAGCAGCTTGCACGGTAACTTTGCCACCACAAGCCTTGAAGAACTCTAGTAGGGTTTGAAACTATTTTATTACCCAGGTCACAGCGGGAGAACTTGCCATGATAGGTCATTGATAGGCTTGCAAACTGTTCAAGTACATCATTTATTTGCATGCAGGACTTCTCAGAGAGCTGTAAGTGCAGTACTTCATATGTATCTAGGACTGTCTTGATTAGAACTACCATCATCCTTCATTTGCACGAACATCATCCTTGTCTGATCAAATAAGCAGACCCATCTTCAACTGCATTTTCACTGGGAAATCTCATCTGGGTACCAAGATGCCCCAAGGACTCTCACATTGAGGTTTAAATATAGTAGTAAAGCCAGATTGGGGTGTTGGGTTACACTGAGGACTCACCTGCAAGTTCAATTGCAGGAGGGAATATCACATTGGAAGTGCAGGTTCATTAGGGAGTCTCACCTATAAATGAAATGCCACCAGGGGATCACATCTGAAAATATTAGAGCAACCCGACAGGCTTTTCAGCATATTTCACAAAAGTGGCCCATTTGGGAGCACCACAGTAGCCCATGCAGCACTAGAGTTTCTTCTGACCCCTAATACCCATAGGCAGTAAACAGGCATGCAGTAGGGTCCACCTGAGCCTGCCATACTTTTAGGTGGGTGAATACAGTCAGAGACTGGCCAGGGAAGACCTCAGGAAGGAATGATTTGAAGGTTCTATTGGAACCAAAGGAATTGGGGAGTAGGAAGGGGCCACATGTACTGGCTTCAGCCCAATGTGTACACGATGACAGTGAAGTGGAGCCAAGTTTATTTAGTGAGAAGATTCCAGATGTAAGACGTGTCTGATGTAGAAGACAGAGTGAGCCCCATCCTACACATTACATCTCTGAGGGGTGACAAACACTGATCAGAGAGTCCTGTCTGATCCCCTCCTTCTTGGTCATATATGTCAGCCATAGTCCTCACAGGGAGACATCTGGAGACCTAACTGAGAGCCAAGGGACTAGCATACTCCAACTCAGGCTCCTAAAACCCTACAGGGTCTCTAGATTTACACACACTGTAACCACAGCAGAAACACCTACAGTCTCCTACAAATAGAGCCACAAGCCCTGTGGGCCTCTTAGTCACGAGTTCCTGAATGCTGCCAACTCCAGTTCACTCTCAAATTGGGGCCATATGACCATCCAGTATGGAAAAGAGAGAATAGTAGACCCATAGTCAAGAGTGCAAAGCCTGAAAGATGCAGATGAACCTCAATGAAGAGCACATGTGATTCCAGTTGTTTTAGGGTCAGAAAGAGAAGTAAAGAGAGCTTTGGTCACCTTTGCAACACAGGTAGGAATTCTCTGGGCAGAGTTTAGTATATCCTAGTGCATCTTAGTACTTGACTGAGGAGAAAGATGAGGAGGAGAAAGAAGAGGAGGAGCAGGAGAGTTTCTTCAAGGGTGGGTAAACTGGATGATGTAAGATTTCCACCATAACACTAATTCACTGAAACGAAACAATGGCCATACAGAAGAAGGAGTTGGGACAACTTATAGCTCTCACTAGGCTATTCGTGGTCAGAGAAACCACACAGGAACCTGCTGAGACGTGGGCGGCGACCAGTTCTCTTGGGCAACCAATGAAAGACAATTTCAGCAAAGGAGAAGCAAGGCCTTGGGAGGACTTACCTACTGCTGTCTGGATTACTCTGTTTGCTGACTCACATGTGATAACCTGGGGTGTGATTTCCAGATCCCTAAACTGGGCAGGTAGCTATTGGAATTCTGTTATGTGGCTAAACTGGTAGCCAGGAGCAAGACTTTCTTCTGGGGATGGGGCATGGAGAGGGAAAGGAGATGAGAAGCAGGGAGCAGGTGAACTCACTGAGAAACAGGTCTGAGTCAGAAGCTGTCTTTGGGAGGTCCTCACATCCAACGGTCACGTGTTCAGAGGCATGATCCCTGAAGAGAGGCTTACCATTCTGATTAGCACTCAGGTTCACAGTGATGGTTCTGATGACTGGACTCCATTTTTCCAGTTTGAAAAGACCCCGCATAGATTGTTTACCTAAGAAGGGCAAGACTTCTTAACATTTCCCCATGACTCACCCTTGAAGCTAGAAGCCCTAACATGTCAGGGGCTCCTGTATCAGCTCTGTGTTGGAAAACTGTGCCTCCACATCCATTTGTACACATGAGCACATACATATGTGTGCATACATACATCTCTTGGTTGTTTCTTTGGCAATTACTCATAGCACATGCTGAGGGCTCTGAGATCCAGCTCTTTCTGCATCTTTCCCTCCCTCCCTCAGTCACTCCCTGCCTCCTTCCCTTCTTCCCTCCCTCCTTCCTTCCCCATCTCTCCTATGTCTCTCAGTATGAATATGCTCTAAATTTTATGAGTTCCTTAAGGATTTCATAGACATGTTTTGATCATATTCCCTTCATAAACAGTTTGTACTCCTCTCACTCTCTGTCAAATTTTCTTGTCCTTCAAGACCAATTTGAGCTGTCCACATATTCTTGGATGTGTGGTCAGATCTCTCACCCTTCAAAAGATTATTTCTGTCAGCTCATGTGGCCATGAGTTCTGCTGTGAGTGTAGTGGTACCATCAAGGCTCACTAAGATGGGAAGGTGTCACAGAATTTTAACAGCCAGAGATCAGTGTGCTGACCTGCATTTCAGGCAGACTTTGTACTATTCTCATAGTCTCTAGGACTGGTATCTTGCTCTGAAGTGTATTTTCATGCCCAAGTGATCTACTAAGCCCATTTGGAATAATTCTTCAGGGAGAGTTCTTTACATCAAGTCTCCTGCTAGATAATCACCTTATAAGGATTTAAGCATTTAACATTCCATGCTTCCCTGATCCCACCTGCTCCAGGTTGAGAAATAACTTTAGGATTACTCTCCCTGAATTTTTCCTATGAGTAATCAAAGTCCAGTGTTTCCGTTCCTGGTTTTATATGGTGCTGATGATGTGGGAGAAGTTCATGCTCATATACCTGGTAATGGAAGTCATTCTGTCAGTATATGAGCTGCTTTTATAGATTAATGAATAAAGATGTTTTGACCAGTAGCTTAGCAGAATAGGGCAAGGCAGGAATTCCAAGCACATAGAGGAGGAGAGAGTAGGCAGAGTCAAGGAGAAGCCATGTTGCTTCAAGAGACAGATGCCTCCACCACCTCCACGGTAGTCCACTGAAACTTTGCCGGTAAGCCACTATCTTGTGGTGATGCACAGATTAATGGAGAAGGGTTAGTTTAGGACATAAGAGCTAACTAGAAATACACTTAAGCTATTGACCAAACAGTATTGCAAATAATATGGTTTCTGTGTGATTATTTCAAGTCTCAGTGCCCGGGAACGAACTAATAGCCTCCACCAACATATATCTTCAAGTCTTCTCTAATGCATGAACACATACCTAACAATCCTTCAAACAGTTAAGACCCAACAATCATGCAGCCGCTGGACAGTGAGTTGATCTGGCTACCTCTGGCTGAAGGGTCTTCCACTCTCGCTCATTTTCAGAACTTGAAAGAGAATCAAGTGTATGGAAACAGATGGAGTTAGGTTTCTGCAAGACCATCTGAGGATGGAATGATTGCGAACAAAAGAAGATGAAATTCAGGCTCCAGTTAAGTCGCCCAAATTCAGTCTTAAATTATGATCACCACTAACATAAAGAGAGGAATCAATTTCTTCCTGGATAATCTAGAGATAACATTCTAACTGTTTTCACTGAAAGAACTGGTGGTGATTTGCATGCTTTGAATCTGGTTTTATAAAGGAGATACCACAGTTAACCTTATCAGAATTGTCAGGAATATGCAAATGACTTTGAACCTTGATCAAATTATTTCTTCCCAATAACCCAAGAAAAGGAAAACAGATAGCATATTTATGGAGAGACAGGGGATGAGACTCAAGCAGGAGGATTAAATGAGGACAAGAACGAATTGGGCTACAAGAGAAAAAACTAACACTAATGGTCATTTGAGGAATTGTATGGAAGCCTAAAAGTTTTTAAAAATGCATACATATACGAAAGAAATTTAAATGGAGTCACCAGATAATAGAAGAGGTAATGCCTCAACTAGTCATTTCATACTAAGTGAAACATCCAGTGCCAGGAATGGGTTTCATCTAGTGAAGCTGTTGGCCAAAGAGATTCCATGGGCAAGCAAAACAACCCAGGCTGTTGTTGAGGATATTGATTGCTCTTCAAAATATGATAGTAAGCCCCCATTGCTAAAATAAAACTTATTTTATTTTAGATCATCTTATTAGAGATTTACCCACATTTTCATTCCCTGGACACCAAAGAGAAGAGGTAACTGCTCTTTCCAGTCCTTTCTATGTGACTCCAGTGGGTCGAGGTTTAACAACAGTGGCAGGGGCTGTCTGGCCTCAGGATATCACAGAAACCACATCATACGACGACACAAACATCATGGCTTGTTCTGGTCTCCAACAGCTCATCTGGGAGATGCACATAAAGCTTAGATTACCCAGTCACTACTCCTCTTGTTTCAAGGAATTCCTAGGACACCTGAGAAGAAGAGCTTGCCCATTGGTAGTTTCTGGGAGGCAGTCCACATCAGCCATCACACAGTGATTACCTGGAACAAGTCAGTTAGCATTAACCATTGCTGAAGCCACCAATATGAGCCTCTAACCTAAAACACAGTTTTCCTGTAGAATTCCTAAAAATAGCCCACTAATGTATGAATAGCCTCATCATTTTAGTGCTTTCCCAGATTTATTTATATGTGTGTAGGTGTTTGCCTACATGTATGTTTACGCACCCATGCCCCAGTGCCCTCAGAGCCCATTAACAGGCATCAACTCCCTGCAAGTGGAGCTGCAGATGGGTTGAGCTCCCATCAGGATTCTGAACATCAAGCCTCAGTCCTCTGGAAGAGCAGATGGTGCTCTTGACCACTAAGCCTTGTCTTCAGCCCACACCTTATTACATTTTTAAACATTTTAATTGTTTTTTTTTGGGAATGTCACAACACGCACCCCGATCCCTCTCATTTCCCAGTTCCTCCATATTTATCCTTTGCCCTTGCAGCATCCCTCCCTTGAAACGGAGACCTTAAAAAGGAATAATAAAAGTCCATAAATAAAGATAAAAAATTAAAGCTCACATTTTTGAAGCTCACATCACTTAGAAATTATTCTGACTGGTCTATTCAAATTATTCCTGCCATGCCTAATCAAAATAAACGGGAGGTGGATTTCTAGGGTTGCCGCTAGTCTGGTTGTTTTGTATTCCCTCTTTCCGAGGTCCTTCTCTATCTGTCAGGCCCAAGTGCAATGTGAATACTGCAGTGTTGACTGTGAGCCCTCTGGTGGTCTACTCGGGACTCAGCACTTTCAAAGCTTAATTCTGGACGTTAAGGAATCCAATCCAGAGTTACTTCAGGTTGACTAAGCATGCATGACCTATAACACATGAAAACATAAGTCGATTATCTACCCATTCACAAACCAGATATGTCTGTACTGTCTTACAAATGACGGCATTCTTAACTTCTTAGAACCTATTAGAAAGTGGCAAGATTTGTCTCAATGTATAAAGTCAGCTCCACCCAGCCTGGTAACCTGAGCCCAAGTCCCTGAATCCATATGTTATAGTGAGAGAACCAACTCCTGCAAGGTATCCTAAGGCTGACACAAGTGTGTGCATGTGGCACAGGCACAACTAAATAATGTAAGAAAAAAAACTTAAAATAAAAGATGTTCAGTGTAAGATTTGTGTGTGTGTCCTCTTGGCATGAGCTATATTTATCTGTGAAGTGGACTTCAGTTGAAGAAATTCCTCCGTCTGAACGTAGGCTAGTCTGTGGAGGCATTTTCTCGGTTACTGATTGATGTAGAAGTGCCCTGCTCACTCTGGGGGATGCGATCCCTGGGCAGGTGGTTCTGTGTGCTACACGAAAGTCGAACAAGCAAACCAGGAGGAGCAATGGAGCAAGCTAGCTTCTGCCATGGTCTGCTTCAGTGTCTGCTTCCAGGTTCCTGCCCTACTAGAGTTCCTGCCCTACTGGAGTTCCTGCCCTGACTTCCATCAGGTTCCTGCCCTACTGGAGTTCCTGCCCTGACTTCCATCAGGTTCCTGCCCTACTGGAGTTCCTGCCCTACTGGAGTTCCTGCCATGACTTCCATCAGGTTCCTTCCCCACTGGAGTTCCTGCCATGACTTCCATCTCTGATGTAGCATGACTTGAGAGTTGACAAAGGAAATAAACTAATTCCTCTTTTAGTTGCTTTAAGTTATAGTGTTTTCCACAGCAATAGAAACCCAACTAAACAAAAGGATATACTTGGGTCTACTGCGTATTTAACAAAATAATTAGATGTGTGTATGGAGACTGTTTAATATATGTATCTATGTGCTAGGTCTCAAACTCAGGACAAATGGCTAAGTAAAGTGCCTATTTAACACATCAAAGTAGGCTCTGGCTGCCAGTTTCCCTCGGCCCCTCCCTGTTACAGGATCATACTGGCTGGCGTATACTTCCCCCTACCCTAAATGCTCCTACTCAATTCCTAGGCTGGGCTTCCCCTCACAAGCTTCTCAGGTTCCTATATAAAACCCAGTCATATTGGCCATACTTGTCTCTTGGTCTCCTGACTCACTCCTGACCTCATGGCTCCTGTTCCTCTTTCTTCCTCTCTTTTCTTCCTCCACTCTCCTCTCATGACCCAACTGTCACTTGGCACAGGTGGGTGAGAGACAATGATGGGCCAAGTTGGGTCCTCGCGGTCCGGGCTGGCTGAAGACATCCGCATTCCTATTTTAGCAGCACCTGTTGAGTAGGTGCCCTTATGATGAGCTAATATATGGTGGAGAGCTGGGAGAGAGCGAGAAGCAGACAGACTCACTTGCTGTGGAAAGGGGCAGAACTGAAGAAGCAAAGGCCATAGGAACAGGCTGATGCAGTATCCTGCTTGCCAGCCCAGACCAAGGTGACCTCTGTACCTAGGCTGCCGCCAAGGGCCATGTCTGGGTCTGTGGCCCTACTGCAGCCAGGGTCTGAGTTGATGCCCATGGCTCCTGTTACCACTGAGAGCTGTGCGGATACCTGCCATCTGGTCAGTCACCTGAGACCATGTTGGTGTCTGAAGAACATGCTGCCACCTGGGCCATACTGATATGGGTGCCCTGTGCTGCCACCGGGGCCATGGTGATGTCCCAGCCTGAGCGTCCACTAAGGTTCATGTCTGCATGAGTGTTTCCGCTACAATTGAGATCTGTGTTGATGTCCATGGCCTGTGATACCACAGGGGGCCCTAGGAACTATGTCTGTTGAAAGTCCAGGGCATGCTGTGATGGCCCCACCCTTCACTGGTCCTGGGATAGCTGGCTTTGTGGCTGGACACTGCAGAAGGAGAGCTGGCCTCACTCCTCATGGCAGAGATGTTCCTATCCCTCACAACTGCTGTGGGAGAGCTGGCTCTGACCCTTGCCTGAGGCCAGGCTGTTCCAGAGACCTGAACTGACCCACTCAGCTGTCACCCAGGCCCACATCATGGGCCTTGGTTTAGATGACCCTAAATCTACCTCATCTATGACCTGCTGGAGAGTGTGAAGGGACTGGTCCTGTGGAACCATAGCCACAGGATCTCCATGACTCGGGACAACAGCACCTTATCGAAGAGTACTTCCAAGAGGGTCCAGTGATGATGGTGTGCCAGAGTCTAGAGTTAGACCAATGACTCATTGCAATGTACATTTTCTGGGTGGCACAGATTGGACAAAAGGGTGGACTGTGTGACACACTGAAATTTTCAGTGCCACTAGGATGAAAGTAGTAGAGGTGTTGGAGGGGTGTGACAGAATGAGGAGCGAGGTTTATCTTTTGCTTGTTTTGTTTGGATTGTAATAAATTTGGGGTGTTATGCACAAAGCCTGGATCCCAAAAACCACCACGAGACAGAATCCGAGGCAAAATCAAATAGTCTTTATTGTGGGTTAACGTGGGTCTCTCTGTCCATCCAAAGCAACAGCAGTAGCAGAGCAGGAGAGACATAGAGCAGCAAACAGGGAGGAGGTTTTCATAGTGGCCAGGCCCAAAGGGGAGGGCTTGGGTCATTCCAAACCTGCATAGCTACAGAGTCAGGATTGGCTCAAGTCCTCCAAACATACATAGTTACAGACTTGGGATTGTCTCAAACACTGAGTCGGGGTATCTGTACTGAGCTGATTGGCTGCTACAGGTCTGGGGCAATAGCAACAATGTTCTCTCAGCATGAGGACACCTGGAGTTGTTTCTGATTGGCCTATCCCAGTGCAGTGAGGTGTTGCCTGTTCCTAATTGGTCTCTCTTGGTGTGTGAACTAAGGGCAGAGAAAGGTCGGGGCAGTCACACCTGGAGAAGAAGGGGCTGCTTCCTGTTAAGGACAGAGTAAGGTCACACCTTTAGACCTGAGGCAGCTACTTCCCTGCTCAGAGATTGGTTGGGTTTTCCTGCTCAGAGATTGGTTGGTTTTGTGTTTCAGTTGGTCCAGGTCAGGGTCTGATTTCAGGGCCAAACTGTGTTTCTTCCACTGGTCCTTTTTAGCCTTTTGGCTCTAATTTTAGGATCAGAGCATATTATTTTTTAACTGGCTCTGATTCTAGGGGTGTTCTTGTGTTTCTTTGGCTCTGGATTGAGGGTCAGGGTGTTTTTCTCTGGCTTTGGGTTCAGAGATAAGACGTTTCTCTCACTGGCTCGCATTCCAGATCCTGGACGTGTTTCTTTCACTGGCTCTGGGTTCAGGGATAAGACGTTTCCCTCACTGGCTCACATTCCAGATCCTGGACGTGTTTCTTTCACTGGCTCTGGGTTCAGGGATAAGACGTTTCTCTCACTGGCTCACATTCCAGATCCTGGACGTGTTTCTTGGACGTGTTTCTTTCACTGGCTCTGGGTTCAGAGTCAGGGTGCTCAGGGATTGTGCTATGGCTACAGATCTGCTGGGGTCTGGGTCTCTCATGGGAGAGTTCTTTTAGGGAAATACTGCAGGGGTAATGGGCAGATGTGGAGGGCCCAGGAGGTGAGCAAGATTGGGGTGCATAATGTGAAATTCCCAGAGAATCAATAAAGAATTATTTTTTAAAAATTAATACATGAAATAGTCAGTGTCACTCTGATGTTTTAATAGCGCTTTATTTTTTGAGCCTATATACACCATGCCCCTCCATTCCCTCTCCAATTCCTACTTGTGCCTTTTTTCTCATAGTAGTGTAGCCCTGGCTTTCATGTCACATGTATTATAGTGTTATGCCCAAATCCGCGAAGTCTCCACAAAAGCCAAAAAGGATACCAAGTCCCATATGTAAAAGCAAAGAGACTTTATTTTAATCAAGTTTACAAACTCTGTCTCTCCACATATCCAATGTATTGGAATAGATGGAGAGCCCCGAGCTCAATTAGAATTGGGTTTTTATAGTAGTAAATGTGGGGGTGATGGATTTTTGAGGTTTGGGACCCCTGATTGGCTGACATTTGTCTAAGTGTGTCCTGGTAAATGTGCCCTGGCAGGTGATCCTATCTACAGCATTCAAATGTTAAGAATTTCCTTTGAATGGTCTGTTTTGGGGCAGTAGTCTGGTAATCTCAGCTTGTGGTTCCCGCTGCAACCAGGTGTTGCTTCAGGGTAAACTACTGAGACTCAGGTCTCTTGATGTGGGAGTGTCATATATCAATCTGTTGATTTCATTGGTTAATTAAATAAAGAAACTGCTTGCCCTGATAGGTTAAAACATAGGTGGGAGGAGTAAACAGGAGAAAGATGGGAGGAGTAAACAGAATGGAATGCTGGGAGGAAGAGGAAGTGAGCTCAGACCTGACAGCTCTGCTCTCTGGAGCAGAGACGCCATGCTCAGCTCTCCCGGGTAGACGCGATAGCTCTGTGCTCTGAGGCAGATGCATGAAGCTCAGACCCAGGATGGACATAGGCTAGAATCTTCCCGGTAAGCGCACCTTGGGGTGCTTACACACATTATTAGAAATGGGCTAAATTAATATGTGAGAATTAGCCTAGAAGAGGCTAGATAGAAATGGGCCAAGCAGTCTTTAAATGAATACAGTTTGTGTGTTGTTATTTCGGGCATAAGCTAGCAGGCGGCTAGGGTGCTGGGGACACAGCCCCGCCGCTCCTATTTCTACAGCCTATTATTAAATTTATGGATGGTCAGTTCTACTCTGGTAGGTGATAATGGTTGGAACTAAAGAACTTCCTATGGGTGACCTGCCCATACTTAGCTTATCATGGCTAATCCCCACACAATAGTAGCCTTTTAAAACCCCACTCAACACTTTCTTAAGACCTCTTTACAATTGTCATGAACCTTTTCTAGATTCAAGATGTGTGCAGAAAATGTCATACACACACACACACACACAGAGAGAGAGAGAGAGAGAGAGAGAGAGAGAGAATTTAAGACCCAAATATGAGAGAAAATATGGAATGTCTAAGTCTAGAATATGTTGTTTACCATAATAATTAATTATTAATGTTCTTGAAAAGACCTTGATTTCACTTTTTCCTATGTCTAAATAAAATTTAATTGTGTATTTAATCCACATTTTACTTATAGGTCCATGTATCAGTGTCCATGGGTAGACTGAGGTCTTGTTATTGCTGTTGTGAATAAAGTAGATGTGAACATGGGCAGGCATGTATCTGTGCAGTGGGATATTGAGTTGTTTGGTGTATACTCTAGTGTCGTATAACTAGATCATGGCAGCACCAGAACACACACCAACTAAAAGTGAATCATTAATGCATCTTATTCCCACACTTTTACCACCAAGTCTGTTTCTATCCTTTGATGATAACAATCCTTACTCCAGTGAGGATGTCATATAAGGATGTACAGGAATTGGGGGGTATCTACTGGGATTTATAAGTTCATGTATCCTGGAACAAGTAATGGGGACTTTTGACTGCTCCCTGATTGAGGCAGATTCACAGGTAGGTAGGTTTTCCTAGAGGATCCTCCATCATCTGATATTAAGGGATAAGGCAACCAAATGCCTGCAGCATCTGTATAAGTCAATGACTCAGAAAAATCTCTCTCTGTTGAGACGGACCTGCTCTTGAAGCTGCAGAAGCATCTATCACAGCTCCCAGTGCTGTACCCTGTTCCCTTGGTAACAGGCTTCATTTCAGTGTGAGCTCATGCTTCAGGAAACTGGCTGGAAGCTAAACAAGACCTGAGATTGTCTGAGAAAGAAAATAAGGTTGTCGCTGGAATCATGAGATACAGTGTTGGATGAAAGCTAAGCTTGACTGGTAAAAGCAATCTTGGAAAATGATGGAAATGAGACATGGCAGCGCAGCTCTGATTGGAAAGTTTTATTGACCACCAAGCCATGTGAGAATAAAGGCTGTCTGCTTTGTAATGATAGTTCATTAAAGACACAGCACCCGAATTACTTAATTTCCTAAGATTGATAAAGTGTTATCCATCAGTACTAATGTTACAATTACATTTTTTCAATTGGAGCAGGCAACAGGGAAATATGCAATTCACAGAGTAGACATACACAGTACTGAAACACTGACAATTTACTGTGTATGGACTGTGAATTTCTTCTCACTCATCACATTTCAGTCCCATTTATTTTTTACTTCTTTGTCATCATTCTGTTCTGGACTACCAATTGTGAGTGTTAGAGTTCATATGGAAAAGGATCCTGGGTATTGGGAGCCAAGGTATACTGAGTGTTACAGCTCGAGTTGTAGAGTATTCTGTCAGTACAGAGACAGAGAACACTGAGTGTTACAGCTCAAATAGAAGAGTGCTCTGACAGTAGAGAGTCAGAGAATATACTGAGTGTTACAGCTCGAGTTGTAGAGTATTCTGAAGGTGCAGAGTCATAGACCACTGAGTGTTACAGCTCAAATGGAACAGTGCTCTGGCACTCTGGAGCCAGGGTATAATAGCACAGGACACAGTAAGCATGGCAGCTTACAGCCCCGCTCTAGGAAAGGTTTTCCCCCATGTAACAGCTGTTCTCAGGCAGGAAAGGACTTCATCAGCAAACTTGCAACAACTCTGCCTTGCTAGAGGAAAGCTTCCCCAGCAAAAGTGTTACAGCCTTGTTCTGTTCCACTCTGCTCCACTCTGAATTCCCTGGCTAAGTTGTAACACCAATGTTTTACAAGTTATGATACAGGAAGAGAACACTGGGAATATTTTCAACTCCAGCATTGTACACACCTCTGTCCAGCCAACTAAAGCTTTGTCCCATTCAGGTGTTCACCAGTCAAAAAGAAGTAGACAGAAACAGGCTTCTTTGTGTGACACACAATTGCTTTTACACTCATGTACACAAGCCGGGTTCTATTATCATGGCCAGGAAATTCTCCCTGAGCATGTGATACATTCAAAGAGAACAGAGTTCACCAGTGCAAACAGACATATGAAATCTCCTGATGAAGGCAACACAGAAACTGATCAGGCCGTTTAGGGGCTGGAAAACCCCACAAAAATGGTCCATTTTTTCCGTGGACAGAAGTAGGAAATGTCCTAGGTTCCTGGTCAGAATACCAGAAGGGAACTCTAGCTTCTCGTGTCCTCCTAAATTAGAGCCCCTGCTTGAAGGACATGGGAAGGTGTGACTGAGACTCAAGTATGGACATCAGTCCCTGCTGGGAAACACCTCTGTCATTGGATCTGGGCTTTCATGGTGAACTTGCCAGTATCTATTCTCCAGTTCTAACCCCTCTCCTGCATGATTTTGGGGACTCTTCAGGGTGTGTGTGACAGTAGCAGCCTTGGAGGCCATTGAGGGTGGATACCAGAACTCTGATGAGTTGCTTTAAGGGAAAGCTACTTCCTCGGGATGGAAAGGATGGAATACAGCTCTGGCTGTGGCTGGCTGGGGACAGGACTGTAAACGGCTCTGAAGAATGCCTGTCACAGACTCTCATATCCATGGTCCCTTAAGAGTTAGTTAAGCAGAGTCAGTCAGTCATCTGGTGAAGCAACAGCCCCTCATGCAGGCTGATTTTCCTGGAGCAATGCTGAGGAGAAGGGAAGAACAGTTTTCTGCACACCGAGACAAGGTCCTTGTCGCTCTCAGAAAGCCGCCCTCCATAGTGCAGACACATGCAGAGCTTTCCTCCAACAGCCCTGCAGATCTGATCAGACAAGGACGCTTTTCAGTTTCCAGTCCTCCTCTAAAGCCTGAGCCTGCTTTCCCTGGGCTTCTGGGAGTTCTTACAGCTTCTCTGTCTCTTTAGTTGTCTGCTCCCTCTGCCGTGTGACCGCATACAAATAACAAATAGTGTACAAATAACTCTCCCTCTTCTCTAGATTCCCGCTCTGAGCAAATGCCAAGATCCACAGGCTGCCAACCCTGCAGTTTCCTTCTAAAATTAGTAAAAATTGTCCGTGAGCTTCCTTCTGACTCTGTTTCTCAATTAGTTTCCTTACAAGACTAAGAACACAAAATAGGCCATTCCAATTTCCCTAGTACCACTTTGCATCCAACACAGGGGTCACCACAAGTTCCAGTAACAGGGTGAACTAGGCTCTTTAGCAGTGTACAGATGTGGAAAATATGTCAGCTCCATCCTCTAGGTCGTTGGGACTGATATAGCATCCTAAGTAACATGATATTATAAGACTGCCTGTCATATCCATAGCACGGACTTCTATGCAGGTTTGCAAGCACATTATAGTAAAACTAATGGCAGAAAGTATATTCTACTAAAAACTAATGGAAGACTATTTGTAGGTGGACAAAGTAGCGGCACCTTACATGATTTCCAGTGTGCAGGAGAGCAGGCACTTCCACACTGTGTTGTCAGGAATAAAGTTTGTCGATGGCCTTTGTAATATAAAGGATAATTAAAATACAGACTTTACGATTCTGAAAGGATACCTTCAAGATTTCATTATAGACAAGTGTTTGCAAGATGTACCATCGTAGGCAATAGAAACTATGAAGATGAAAAATTCCCATCATTTGGGGGCTGGTGATATACAGTTTAAGGTATCACCAGTCAACATAAAAAGCAAACCTGAAATTTCAACAAAATAGAAGATGGTGACAGATAAACAAATCTTATGCAATCATGATCCTGA
>NW_026068222.1:0-20669 GCF_014885135.2 Alexandromys fortis
ATTTCATTGACTCTGCCTCCTGTCTCCCAGAATTTAGTTTAGTTTTCCCCACCTAATTCTATTCTGCCCTGCTGCAGGCCACAGGAGGTTCTTTACTCATTAGCCAATAAAAGCAACACATATACAAAAGGAATTCCTTTTCTATCTAAATGAAAATGAAGGTTTTAACTTTAACATAGCAACAAAACAGTTATCAAGCAAGAATTGTAGTGACAATATTTATATCTACTTTATCTTTTATCATAACTAAGGGAAACTATAATTATAACTATCTATTCTTTAACTCCATCAAAGACTCCAGGAGGATATAATATTACCTAAGTAAAAAGGAAGTGCATTGTAAACAACTTCCAAAACTCTAGAATTGACAGAGACATCTCACTGCTTGAACAGTCACCAAAAGTTCTTCTGTAATATTGGGGCATCCTTCTTCAGTCTACAGGCTCACAGTATCTGGCAGATGTTTCCATAAAACAGGAAATATCAAAGACAGTTCTGCCTATATTGGCAGTCTGTCAGTCACTTTCTTCTGTGTCCTGCAGAATGTCTGGCAGACTCTTTTATGAGGCAGGAACCCTGAAGAACTGTCTCACCTTTAGATAATTTCAACAGTCATTTTCTGTGGGTCCTGCATGTCCAGTTCATACAGCATACCATCAAGCAGTCCAGGAAAGAGCAGTTTCTTGGCTAGCAAACTCCATAAGGAGCCTCATTGATGCCCATCTTCCTCTTGAAGTAGATTGTGTTGCCAGGAGCAGATGTGTCTCATTGTCATGAAAAGTCTTAAGTTCTTAAAACATTTAAATGCTATATTCTGTTAGTCTTTGGAAGATTTGAAGAATAACTATTCATCTGAAATATATCTTTGTACATCGAGAAAACCTATACAGAAGGATTTCCCACGCAGGTGGGGACTTGTGTCCTTCTCCAACCTAGAGTGCTTAGTGTCAGCTCGATTTTCTGTAAAATCAAACTGAAAAGTGGCTAAGCTTCCTCCATGTTTCTCCTTTATTATTCTTAGAGGTAATATTGGAATATTTTCTGTGTATATAGAAATAAAAGTTTTAATTTCCACATGGATTCAATGTAAAACTGATTCATGACATTGCTTTATCTAAACATTGTTACAATCAAATTTGCCTCTTACATTTTTATCGCTGGAGTTTCTTGACTTTATCTAAATGGACTCCAGTGGAAATCAGTTTGCTTTGGTGTCTTCTCTCCTCCTTTAGACGCATACATTTGATGTGTGTTGTATTTAGGAGAAGATATCTGGTAGCGATTATTTATGTGTAATGATTTGGTGATGTCTAGAGTAACCAACCGGTGCTGTCTTGGAATGGGAAAGTCCCAGTGAGGGTCTGTGTTAGCCCTCCTTGGGAAAACAAACCTTTCACATCCAGGACCTGGTTCAGCTCCTGAAGCAGAGTCTGGAGTTTGGATAGAGGATCTGAACCATGTAGTACCTGCTTGCTGAGAAGACGTTGCTCACTTTTGCAATGGAGTCACAGCTATGGAACTTTGAGGAACTAGAGCGTATGTGATCTTCCCACTCTAATTAGATAGGCACCAAGTGTGTTTGGGTTTACACACACATTTATGTTGTTATGTCATCTCGAACATTTCTGTTGTTATGTGACCTGCACAACGAAGGTCACCATGGCACAGATGATCTCAAAGAATAAACAAGGGTTTTCCAAATGGAAAAGGAGACAAAAGAGAGTTTTCATGTATGGTCATGATGCAATTTATTGTGCAGATTGGAACTCTTCTGGTGGTGAAAGTTTGAATTGCTTTCAGCCTTTCTGTTGGAGCAGTAGGAGGATGGTAGGCAATTTCCTCCACAGTGTGGGAAACTAGGTGAGGTCAGAAGTTATTTGATAGACAAGAGATCAAGCAAAAATACTTGTTAGCATCCGGTTATGATTGCCTTCCAGGCCAGCCTCTATTGTCATAGCATTTTTTTTCTGAAATCATGAATCAAAATTTCTATTGTTACTATTCCTTAATGTGGAAAAATAATAGTCATAACGAAAGTAATTCTATAATATACATGTATTTATTAAACTAACAAAATCTCACTAAAGAATACTTGCGTAAGAAAATGGCTTTGGGAGGCCAGTGCAAACAGAGGAACCTTATTTTTCTTAAGTATTTGTAGCTGCACAACACCAAAATCAGTATACCCTCCCTGATGTCATTTTAGGTTTCTTCCCAAACTTCTCTCTTGCTCATTTAAGTATGACTTCTTAAGCGTTCTTCATTCACTTGGACTTTTGTTGATTTATTCAAGGGTACTTAGTGTTTCCTTGTGAGCTGGTTTCCACCTCATCCTCTCACATGTGTTTATTCCCTTTCCTTATTTCCATAAAAAACACACCCAATTTATCTGTTATTCTACTCCCCAGCACTGGCCATGCACTTCTGGGGATACTGGCTTTATCTTCATCTCCAAGGACTAAATTCTGAGTATTGTTTTAAGCAAATTTGTTCCATTCCTTTGACACCAGTTGCTTTGGGGAAGGACATTTAACTAGTTTGGTCAAGAAAATACTAATGGAATTCTAGCAGAGGCTGCTGGGAAATGTTTGCTCATACCCAAGAAAATAACATAGAGAAGGGCTGAGTATGCCAGTCACAGGATGCCACTTTCTTCTCATTGGTCCTTGCTTTTCTATGCCCCAGTTACATCACTATGGTATTATTGACAGTTATTCAGCTGGACCACGATGCTACTCGCCACCAAGACTTTACCCAAGCAGTTCTCTTTCCTTCAAAGCTTCCCTCACAAGTCCTCACCTGGATGATTCTTGGTCCTTGGAGAGTCAGCTCAACTTTCTTCAGGATCCATGTTTGAATCCTCTGGACTCTATCTGAAGGACTCACAGAAGTTTCCATGGTGTGTTCTGTGTTATTCTTTCATAGTTAGTATGCTATGTTGTATGTTAATCGTTCCTGGTATTACTATCAGACACCCTGCTATTTCTATGACTGATTTTAAGTTTTTAGAAGATAGTGAATGATAGCTGATCTTTCTCTGTCTTTTGACACATGGAAGACAGTTAACAGAATGTTACCAACATAATTAAGCTTACATTTCTTACCAGGCTTATTTTCCAAATACCCTTCCACATGTTCCTTGTGTTGCCTATCTGCCTGGAATATTTTCTTATCATGTATGACCAGCAGTGCTTCATGTCACATGCTCTAAAGCCGATCGACTCTTCTTTAACTGTGATATCATATATGAGAAAGTTTCCTCAATTGTCTTGCGTAACTCCTATGGCCGTATTTAGAGCACAGCATTGTAATGAACTCTTTATATCACTGGCTCACAGCACAATTACAGTAAGGTGACAAGGACTTCAATAGATGAGCAATGAGAGCGAAAGGAAGTCCACGGTCAACGTGGAGCCCTCTGAATGATGGCTTCCTGCCGGTGCAGTGCAGGATTTTTCACATACCCAGTCGGTATTATACCAGTAAATCATGCCCCCAGCTCACTGTGTGATAAATTCAAGTGAGGAAGAGACCTTTTAAACTTAGTTCCTGCAAGTTTTAAGAGCAAAACTGAGGCCCAGTATATCTGAGTCTCAGTTTTACTATCCCTAAAATGCCCGGTGACCAGCAATCTGTATCCTACAAAGCAGTAAACGTTATTTTGTAAGTAATGAAAATGACATGTATAGATGCAATCATGCTTTCAAAATTCCATTTAAAGAACAAACAACTTGAATAGGGTCTTGGTAAACTCTAAGAAAAAACAGCTCTCGATATTATTAAGTGACCTTGGGAGTCAAGGGAGCTTGGCTTTTAGAAACAAGGTAATTTATCTGTCTCATACACATGACATTTTTATTAAACATACAGAAGAGAGGGCATGCAATTCAGCTCGGTGGAGTTCAAAAGGTATTTAGTGTGTGGGTTCTAAAATGTGTGTGTCAGGAAAGAGGCCACAGCCGACTCTCAGAAGGGCAGGCCTGCAGTGGGTCGCTGAAGCTCTAGCTTTTGAGACAATTGTTTATGTCAGATGTGAGAAGAGCTGTGCTGGGAATTGTCTCAGGCATGGAAACAATCTATCAGTTTACCCTCTGTCAGAGGAAAGCCCTTGGGCTGTCATCTTTCCTGGGAACATATTGAAATGGGAAAGTTCTCAGACATAAACAAATAAACAAGCGAGTAAACTTGAGTAAATTTGATTGCAAGCTAATACAGTTCTTAAGGCAAGGCTGGCAGAAGACACATTGCTTTGTGCTCTGCTTCTGGATGCCATGTCCAGAGACACATGTGGTGACTTGGCAAGGGGTGCTGCCCCTGGCTTGGAGCCAGACAGCGAGTTATAAGATCAGCTCCGCCACTCACCGTCATTGGGAATCACTGAACGCCTCAGTCTCAGTTTCTTTCCCTGTAAAGCGAACATACTTTAGTACTTGAGAAGACGGGTAATACACAAATCCATGGCTAATTTCTGTGTCTTTGCCTTTGCTTTCTTATTGTCTCACGAAACTAAAACATATTTATGCATGCTTGAATGTCACCTATAGGTGAACAAAAAGAACGACACGAATAAACATGATTACAAATGATAATGTAGAAGCAGAAAACAAGGACTTTCTTAAAAAAAAACACTTAGAGAAACACAGTAAAAATAGCTACCCCCTTGCGCTGTATTTACTGTTATTATTCAAATTTTATTATTGTAAAAAAACTTTTGAAGGGATATCATCTAGATTGAAGGTTCATGTGGATCTGATTTCTGAGACTGTGCCAATTTAATTGAAGCTGCCTTATTTGCATGGAAATACAAACAGAAAACTGTATTCCATGTATTTCTCCTTTCTTTCTTTCTTTTTTTTTTTTTTTTTTTTTTTTTTTTTTGCTTGGAACCCACTCCTAGAGAGTGGCATTTGAAAACAGTATGAGGTCAGGACTCTCCCAAATGATCAGTGGTAACATCTAAAACCCAACAAGAGTGAAGATTGTGTTTAGTAATAAGAAGAGAACTTTTGGCTGTTTATTAAAAAGATTAATTTGTTAATTACATGAACATCTGGGTTTTGGTTCATCACTTCCCTTGAAAACCTTGATTAATTTATGAGATTTCCATCCCCATTTACTAAAAAAGCAGCAAGTCATCGTCTGGCGTTCCACACCAATGAAGGCAAAAGTTAATTGGATTCGAGATCTTTTCCCATTTCTCCCTTCAGCGGTTCCTTGTTGCTGCTCTGAGTGGAACCAGGCACTAAGGGATTCTGTCTGCTTGTGTGAGAGAGAGAGATACAGAAATGAGAAGAATTACAAGTGACTGGAAAGTGAGTTTGAAAAAAATATTATTTAGTATTTCCTCTGGTTTGGGTGAGAAAATGTCAAAAGATGAACAAACAAGCTAACTTCAGAACTAGTAAAATATTTTCTTGATGCACACTTATGAAAAAAAGATTTGATTTGGATAGCATGTGCATGCATTACAAGGAAGCTGTTGAAGGTTTTCTTTGGATGAAAATGTTCAGGATTGGAAAGAGGAAGTCAGAAACGCACAGAACTCACAGTCTGCTCTCCTACTGAGAGATGTATCAGCAGATAGCAGCTCCCCCCCCCCCAGAAACCCACCACCTTTACACACACACCCCAGGAACAGGGAGCAGGAGACTGAGAAAGGGGGTGGGGCAGAGGTGGCAAGGGCCCATGGCACTGAAGAACCCACAGGCAGCTGAGAATGCCATTATGAGACACGCCTGCATTTGTCTCTTGACAATACTCAGAGAAAGGGAAATTCAACGAACCGGTTATAACCTCGCTTCTGCTTTTGCTTTGCATCTCATCTTATTGCTCCTCTGCTTTTCTTCACAGCATTATTTTCTGAGTTATAGTTGACCTTGTAATCTGTGCGTTTAGATTAGAAACCTCTTCCGGGGCTTGGAGGAATACGATACACATATGAATAATGCAGGGTGGTTCTGCCAATGCTTCTGGAAGGTAGGACAGGGATTTTAATGTTTTGCAGAACCAGACGTATGTTTATGCTTATGGTGACCATGAATTTCTAATCAGACAGTTTAGTTCATGTTTATACTAAGTCCAAAAGAAAGTATTTGTGTTAGCAAGGACTTTTTCATCAGAAAGATCTGTAAATGTTGCAAGGCTAGAAGACAGAAAGGAACTGTGAGATTCAGTTTTCACCTTACTTTCACCATATGCCTTCATGAAAATATAGGACAGGGCAGGTAGAGATGTTTACTTCTAATATATTAAAAGGAAGTTCTATTATAATGTTTTTCTGCATAAAGTAGACAACCATGAGAGAATAGGTTTTGATTTTTAATAATTTTCCACAATGTCCATTTTATTTGTACAATGGTAAATAAGAATAAAAAATCTGTACTCTTATCTGACTTTAAAGTAGGACCTTACAATCTAAATAATCAAGGCTCTGTAAAACCAAAACAAAATAATTTACTTTAGTTTATTCCTTCTTTGAACGAAAATAAAAATGAGACTTTACCAAGCCATTTCCTTAAACATTTTGTAAGTCCTTTCAGGAACAGCATTGATAACTAAGTTCATTGCCAACCAGGGAGAAGGCATAGGCTTACCTTTGTGTTAAACATCCTTAATATTTTTTGACACAAATAACAAGGAATCAATTTGGGACAACAAAGGTGTTTGAGTATCATAATAGTAACAAACATTTAACAAAACAAAGCTCATCATGACATTTACAAAGATAAAGTCTCCTAGTAGGAACTTTCCTAGTAGGTGGCACAGGGCAGTATCAGTGTGGAGCATAGGTGAACACAACTGGGGTGCCTGAAAGCCTGCACATACAGAGCACCTGGGACGTTTCATTGTCTTCTTCCTCCCAGTCGGGCTGATAAGCAGTGTCCGCATTCCTCTGTCACACAGCCCATTGCTTGTGTGTCAGAAAACCTGCCATTTAGTCGGCACTCTGCATTTAAAAGTGTGACCGAGGGGTGCTGGGGTTTTATTTCTTCAGAGATTCCAGATGTTTTCTCTCAAAATGTCCCTTCATTATTTCTCTCCAATGCACTGTTTTGCTGTAGAATCTCACCTGGTGAAGAGATACATCAGCTATAGTAAGTGTTCTATAGATTTCTAGGTTTGTGGGTAAATGAGATTTAACTGCTTTCTCTTCTTTCCATAGCTGTGAAGTGGAAGAATATCAGTATTTGAGCTGATCAAGAAAACTCTATCAATCAATAGTATAAAGGGTAAACAATCATTTTGTAGATAATTACATGTTAGAACTCAGGGTTTAAATATCTAGATGTCTAGTTTTCAAGATGATAATAATAACCATGGGAATAACCAACTACATTTTGATTGATTTTAAGGTCCACTCCATGAGGCACTGCTAAAGTGGCCAAGAACTTGATACTAGATAGATGATGGGTCTGGGGGAAAACCTATTACTATTATTCTGATAAAGGAACATAGCAATAAAATGTATCCTAATTATATATCATTATATCCAAGCACAGAGCATTGTTCCACCTTCATCAGAGAGACTTCCTCTTGCACTAGGTGGTAGTTAACACAGAGATCCACAAGAGGACACTGTATGGGAGTCAGAGAACTCAGCCCTAGCCGGGGTGTCTTTATCAAACCCCTTCTTTCCTGGCTCATGGAATGAAGCAGAAGAGGGGACAGAAAGAGTTTAAGAGCCAGAGATGATGAAGAAAACAGTGTCTTCTGGACACAGCGGGACTGATGCCTGTAATAACAGGGCCTGCACACGTTCAAACCAGAGGAAATTCTAGCCCCGAGAAGGGGAAGGGGAAGGGGACACAAAGTTCCACCTCTAACCAAGACCAAGAAGCTCTTTGTCACTGATACTGGCTGGAAAGGGAAATTCGATTTTCTCCAATTGTGTGTCAGGAGTATACTCCATGCCCATGCCCAGGCCAACACAAAACAGTCTTGGTTTTGGCTTATTTGTTTATTTTTTGTCCTATAGATTTTCTATCTTTTTATTTAATTCCTTGTTTATTGTTTTTCTTTTTTTTCCAGAGAGAGAGAGAAAGAGAGATTGAGAGATCCTGAATTTGGATGTATTGGGAGGTTGAGAGAATCTAGAAGGGGTGGGAAAGAATATAATTAAAATATATTATGCAAAAACTCAATAAAAATTTGAAGATAAGAACAACCAAACTTGAGTTCAAAACATTCTGGGCCAGGTCATTTAATGGCATCGATGAATAATATTTCAGTAAATGCAACTCTGTTCAATAAGCGAATCCTTGTGGTGAGTGCTAGCATATGAACAGAGACCAATTTACTGATTTGTTAAACAGGAGTCCAATTTGCCACCATGTACTAAACACACACACACACACACACACAATTTAAAGGTCAAAGAATGAAATTATTTAAGCAGCTGTCCTACCTTGGAAAAGGCTCTCAGTAAAGGTTAGAGAAAGCAGTAAGAAAGAGTTCTTCCCCCAGAACCTGCTCACTCACTTGGGGAGAGGGGGATGGACAGAGTCAGCAGCTTATGTGCTCACTATTCATGAAATTGATCTTCAAATGTAATAGGACATAAAGAAACCACAAACAATCAGAAGACAAAACCATCCGTGCAGCTACAGGCAACTTTCATCCTATGAAAGAATATTTACTTTATGAAAGATCCTTGGTTAAGCAAAAAGGAGTCTACAAAGTTAGGAAAGTCTTAAAAGACTGGGTGTTATTTAATCCTGCTCATTGGAACACAGCAAAGACCCTGACAATATCTGTGGATTTATGTAGATAGTTACAAAATAATTTTTGGTGAAAAACCCGAAGTACTCTATCTGTTTTTGAAATTTAAGATAAGTAGCCTAAATCTGTGTTAAAAAGCAAATACAAATTTGAAATGTTGGCTTCCTGATTGTATGATTCAAAAGGGAACACTTAAAAGGGTTAATTCATCACTTTGTGTCGTAAGATGCTGTTTATGTTTGCATCCTTAAAAAAGAAAGGAATTGTGTGTGGCAGGGGATAATCTTAATGTCTTGGAGAGAAGGGGCAAACTCAAAGGTCAAGGGAGAGAAAGCCATTGGACGACACACAGAGAAACAAAACAAATGACCAGGTCTCAGAAGATGGGAATGTGAGGGGGTCCACGGGCAGGGCTGGGGGTCTGGGTGGGGCGGTGCGGAGGGAGAGCACTAGTATTGGAGTGTGGGGCAGGATCTGATGCCCTGTAATTTAAAATAGTTCTTTGCTTGAGAAAGCAGTTTTGCTTTGTTTTCAACCAGCAGAAATTGTTTCTGAAATAAACTTTTATTGGACTGAGGATTTTTGAGGATCTTTTTTATTTCAGACAGGCATCAAAAAAAATTGCGTGATTTTTTTTAAAAAAAACTATTTTTTGAGAAATTAGTTTTTTGAGATGCAAATTTAACTCATTTACTTTATTTTGTATCCTGGAGTTATCCTGCTATAATCACAACTTTCCATTTATTTCAGTGTTAGGAGACTTTCTTAAACGACAAACTTTGGGTCTTCATTGTTTTTTTTTTTTTTTTTTTTTTTGGCATTCTAGTAGTAAAAGTAGATATTTATAACACAAGTTATGTAGAAAAACAAGTGAATTTAAACAGGAGAGATTTCAAAATTATCTTAATAATTTTTATGTGTGTGTATATATGTGCATGTATGTGATGTATAAATGTGTTTCTGTGTGTGCACTTGTATATGGGTGTATGTGTAAGCAGATGTATGTGCATGTGTGCCTGCATGTGTGTGTGTAAGTGTGTGTGTGTGATCATCATGTGTCTTCCTCAATTGTTTTGCACTCTCTCTCTCATCTTTTATTTGAGACAAGATCTCTCTGAACCTGGAGCTTGCTGATTGGCCCACAAACTCCTGGGATTTTTCTGTCTCTGGTTCGCAGCCCTGTGTCTCCCCGTGCTTGCTGCTCTATCAGGCTTTCTACGTGGGTTTTGGGATCCAAACTTAGGCTCTCACACTTTCATGGCGAGAGCTTTACAAACTGAATCATTTCCCCAGCTCCAAGACAAGTTTTATGTTTATTAATTAATTTATTTATTTACTGGATTCAATCTTAGAAAGCAGACAGACATGATCTCAGGAGTTCTGGTGAGAAATAGGCTAATTAATCTGATTTCATCAATACACAATGTATACATGGGTTAAAACATTATATTGTACTCCATAACTATGCACAACTAATATTTATTAGTCAAAAAAGAAAAGATTAAAAACAAAACATTCCCTCACTTTTTTGCTTCAGAAACAAAGAGAGGCTGGTATGAATTTAGTGTTTGATTTTCCAAGAGTCATGGTATTGTGCCTCCTCCTTGAACTGTCTATGAATACATTGCTTCAATCCATAACATTTTTTAAAATTTCAAACTAGAAATTCTTAGTTCCACTAGGAACTATTTCATCTCCCTGACTTCGTGTGCGGTTCCCTTTGATGGGGTCCTCTGAGGGTTCTTGTGACACACGGTAACAACAGCCGAGGTCCATGTGTGCTCCTCCCCGTCAGAGGACTCTCCCCGCTCTCATGCACTCTTGGCTGCTAGTCTCAACCTTCACCCAGGAACTATTTTGTTGGAACCGCTCCATTTGCCAAAGGGGAAGTTCCTGGGTGTGGTTACTGCTGTTCTTTTTAAAGTCAACAAATGACAGCTAAAGAAAGGGTGGAAGGTGATTTGTGGCAGTTAGGCCTCAGGCAGCTACACACACATAAACCAAAGTTGATTCCATTATTCCAAAAAACTATGGGCTTAGCTCCTACACGGCAAAGAGACAGATCTTCTAGTAATGACCTTGAGTTCAACTGGGTAAGTGGGTTGCTGCCTTTATCCTCAAAACAGGGTTTGTCCTCAGAGGGACCAATCTTATGTACCCGGAAATAGGCTCGAATGGGAGGATGCTAGGCCTTGGATGTGACTGAGCTGTTCTTCCCTGGTAGCCTTCTGCTGGCCTTTCCTTTAGTCATGGAGGCTTGTGGCCATGAAATGACTACGGTCACTGCAAAGTCATGAGGATGAACAGATGGCTTGAGCACTGGCCTGACTGAGCCTTTCATACCCAAATGTGGATTCCTCTGAGTCTACCAAACGGGAGGAACATACGCAACAGACAGGCAATTCCAGAGCTCTGCCTCTGTCTACCTGCCCACATGCATGTCTCTAGGTGATATTTATAGTCTTACCTGTTTCATTTTTCAAAATAATTTTCAAATGAGGATGTATCTTGAAGAATTTTGCATGTTTTGAAGCTATCATTTCTTGTGTTAGTATTTTTTGGGGGGCTACACATAAGTCCTCAGGAAAGCAGAAGCTAACCTCTGAGATCCTCCACTGCACCCACCAAACGCAGGTTCAGACTTACTGTTGTTGTCTTGCTGTTGAGCAGGGATGTGCTGGATAACCTCATAAACGGTGCCGTGGAAATCTTGCCCTGTCACACCGTCAGGGGCTGGGCCGGACCTATTCGGCATCTAGAAAACACAGAACTTTAAAGGAAGAAACTTAGCCTGAGCTTAGCTGGAAGTATGCTGCAGCTTGAGGGCGGCCTCAGGAACGTGACCTCCTCCTTGCTCCTCCTCCTGCTCTCACGCTGCCCTGTTTATTTACTTCAGGAATAGCTTGGAGATCCTGCCACCCTCTTCGTCACTGGAGAAGAAAGCTAGGAATACTGTACAGAAAAGAAGAAGAGTAGCAAAAAGGGAGATGAAAAAAAAAAAAACACAGCCTTACAGTTTAGAACTAGCCAGCACGCATAACTGTTACATTATGTCTTAATTGCTCTTTTGGACAGATTTTGTCAATCACACATGCAAGGATGGCTTAGCCGAAAGAATATGGTGAAGCCAACAGTCCTCCTCATGTCTCAAGCTGGTAAAAAGACATTACATTTCTGTAATAAAGTCTGTAGCCATGAACCTCTCTGGATGAAGCACACAGGGAGACAGAATGCTGAGAGCAAAGGGACCATTTTCTCATCGCAAGTAGTTCTTTTCTAAATAATGGCAGAAAGAACACCCAGAAGCAAGCAGTCACTTTTTGGTCCCATCTGAGTGGACTATTATAGGGGAGCAAGGAGACAGAGGACAACCCGGTGCTTTACATCCTATGAGTGCTCGCGAGCTAGTAAGTCAGGGATACATTCTGCACCAAACTGATCATTTGCAATGTTTTAAAAAGAGACTGGCTGAAAACAAATGGTTTCAACTGTAAAAGACCCTGCGTTTAGCCTAGGTGTAGAGTAATGAAGACATATACCTGTATATTATTAGGTTTTTACTATACAATAACTCCTCATGACAAGCAGGTAACTTCAAGGATGTGATCAAATATCTTTGAAAAGATATTGGAAGTTATGAGGAAGAAAGGAAGGAAACTGAGGAACAGAGTGGTCACTGAAACAACATGGAATAATTTGTTAGGAACTCCTGGTCCTTGGTTCTTCTTTTATCCCTATATTCAACCTAGTTACTTCTTTATTCATAGACTATATCAGGTAAAGAGTATTTTTTAAGTGGCGTAACTTCCTTATTTGTGTCAGTTTTACTAGCTCTATAAGAGAAGAAAATGAGAAAAAATGCCTTAGTGCCACAGATCTCAGTATACAGTGAGTCAACATTGTGAGATGCCTTTGGACATCACTGCCCTCGTTCTTTTTTTTTTTTTTAAGATTTATTTATTTATTTATTATGTATACAGTGTTCTGCCTCCATGTATGCCTGCAGGCCAGAAGAGGGCACCAGATCTCATTACAGATGGTTGAGAGCCACCCATATGGTTGCTGGGAATTGAACTCAGGACCTTTGGAAGAGCAGCCAGTGCTCTTAACCTCTGAGCCATCTCTCCAGCCCCTGCCCTCGTTCTTAAATGAATGCTGCTTACACCTCTGGGAAAGCAGAATTCTACTTCTTGGTTAATCAGCCACTAGGAAAACCAACCCTGGGAATACCAGACGCATCTGGAAAAGCCACAAATTCATATATTCCGAAGTCACCCAGAGCATCTTCGTGGCCTGAAAGGAAAAAGAACACTGCTTACAAAAGCAATGCTTCCCTCTGATATTTAAAAATGCATGCATTTATTTTTGTTTCATGGGAATAGCCACAGAACTTATCTTTATTGTCTGTTTTAAGTGATATTTGCATGAAACCATTTAATATTACCTAGTACTATATGGTCATAATGGCATTGAATGGTTTTGGGAATAACTTCTTCTCAAAAGGAAAAATGAAACTGAACTTGACCAATTATTCTTAAGGTCTGATGTGAAATACTGTATTCTATATTCAAATACACATATGTAGACAGGATCATGGATTGAAGACCACCGAGGCCTTAGCCTGGATGTCACAGAAACCTTTGATGCACTTGTAATATCGACTGTGCTTCGACAGATCTAACGGAGAATATTAGAAAAGAATGATCAATAACAGTAGTGGCACAGACACATAAAAGCCACTGCAACATAATAGGAACACCATCCGAACTTCATCTTGGAAATGAAGAGGGCAAAGGTAGTTTGGAGGAGCCAGATGGTTTGGGACCCTTCCCTTCTGTGATGCCCAATTACTGTAAGAGACTGGAGATGAGTCACATTCGGCTCTTAAAGTCATTTTATTTTAATTCTCTCAGCAGCCCCAGGAGGAAGTTTATGTCACTGTTATATAGATAAGGAATTTGAGGTCAAGAAAAGTAATTTCCCCAAGAGTAATGTGGCAGATATAGGACTGAGACCTGGCTCCTGGTGACACCACCATCCGCACATAAGCTCCATTGTTAACTTAGACCAGCTCAGTACAGAATTAACAATGAAGGTAGTGAGGACCGGCTGCGGACAAAGAACAGGACTGCCCCTATTACACTTCCATTTCTTCCTCTCCTGCGGGATTGTATAGCTAGCATTGTACATCCTCCGGGAACTACAAAGGCTCCTTTTGCTTTGACAGACTAATGATGAGAAGGCCAACGAGTGAGAATGGAGCGGAACCCATCTTCACTTCTCTGGTTTCTAGTTGCCTTGTCTGTATACGGAGTTGACGGTCTTTCCCTCGCGTATTCCCCAGATCTGTGTGGCTCACCTTGTAAAGGGAGGACACTGAGCAATACAGGGACTGTGGTTGTGCTAATATCAGCTTCTATTAATTCTGCTACGTTGACAGCCCTGTCTGTAAACATCCCTGGTACTCACTGATGATTAGTTAATATACATCGCTATGGATAACAGTCCTTTTCAGTCTAGCCATTACCTGAAAAGGTTTGAGCTTTTCTGTATTCTGACTCTGGTCTGAAAAAAAAAAAAAAAACAAACAGACATATTAATCAAAGGTTATGATTGACGGAAAATGTTTTTCTTACTTTTCACAGAAATGTATACATTACCGGCCTTCTAGCTTCTGCCTTATAGCTAAAAGCAAGAGAGGGAAAAATAGAGTAAGGTGTTTTTGGTAATTTTTTTTGCAATGTTTCTAAAATGTATTTTTTCTAATTTTAACTTACCTTTGTAAGGTTGGTATTTTTTCCACAGAAAAAGAAGACACATGGATATAATCAAAAACAGTGATATTCCAGTTATGCTTGCTAATGGGGACAGTGATTTTCCTTTTTGTGCAAGCTTCTCCAGTCCTAAAAAAAAATAATAAATTACTATACAATCTGAAATGCTTATGATTATTCTCTAATTAAATAAGACACCATAGCCTGTCCCTCTCTCCCTTATTCTCTCCTTCATCCCCAGATAGATGGAATAGAGCGATTTAAAAACTAATCTCCAAATGCCCTGGGTACATTTGTGCCTGGAGATGTGGTGGGAACCTTGGGAAATACTGACATGAAGTACTAATCATAGAAAGTTGTTCCTGTCACACTCTTGTGTTTGCCACCTTCCTATATCTCTCAGATCATTGTCTCTGCACCCTCGGATGCAGGGTGTTCTCTCTGCCTCCAGTCTCTCTACATCCTCTCTCTCTGCCTTCTGTCTTTCTGTTTTAGTATGATTCAGGGGTGTGATCTTTTCAGAGACACTATGGTATATATTTAAGGATGTGAGAAGAAGAGTGTATTTTAAATACACTTTACTACTTTTTTAAATAACCAATCAAGAAATTCCAATTACCAAATAACATGCAAATACAAGTTTCAATAAAATATTTAAAGTCAGTCCTGCTAGATGGCTTGACTCGGCTAGTAAAAGGACTCAGAATGGTACAAACTTGAAGACCTCCCTGAGAGTGACACTGAAACTCACTGTAGTAGGAAAACCTTGTCTCCTGAAAATCGTCTTCTGACCCCCACATATGCACCGTGGGACATGTGCAGCACCACACACACACATATGCATGCATACACACACATGCACACACACCAATAAAATAAAAATTTAATACCAATAGCCATAATACACATACTGAGTGCTTGCAATATACTAAATTCTGTACTCAGGATGCATGATCCATAGTAATTGCTGGGTCACCTTGGTAATCTTATTAGAGTGCAGTTATATTATCGCTTCTTCTGGGTGAGGACGCCGAGGCTTGTAATGGTGGGGCTATAATGGTGGGGATGATCCCAGGTTTTTAGGATTTCATTCTGACCCTTTCCAGTGCTGTTTGACACAACCACTTATTGACTGTGGTTATGTTACACACTATCGGCTGTGGGCTCTGATATGCTTAGTCATACATTAACCTATGTAGGAGGAAGTAGTTGCGACCTTTGTCTGCCCAGACTGATGTGGACTAAATCCAGGTAATGCCACTTTTATTTTAGACGTCGCCTGAGAATCTGGGTGTGATGAGGAACAGAGTGGCTACTCAGTTCTGCAATAAATGCTGAGCCAGCATCCCTTTCTTCTTCCTCCATAAAGGTGTTCAGGTCTCCAGGAGTTAAAATAAGTGGGAGCCTTTTATCACCTTCTTTTCCAAACATGGGGGTATCTAAAACTCTCTTGACTCTTCCCTTGTGGAATACTATCTTTAAAAATAATCTGGTCTTTTTCTACTCAGTACAGCTGGTAAATACCAAACTACAGTAGACAGGTCAGGGAAACCACGCTATCCCCTCTGATTTGACCGTACACTGTTGTCATATTCCCTTTGAGTCTGAGAGACAAGGATGGTTTCTACTAAGAAAAGTTCTGGACCATTTTGGGGTCACTGTGATCCTTTTAACTCTCTACCATTGTTTTTATTAATACCATGCTTGTTCATCAGTGATGCAAACAGTTTCTCTACTGAACTGGATCTGAATCAAACATCTTATCTGGTCTAATTCTGTCACAACATAGTTGAATATCTCAAGTCACCAAGGTAGAAGCATTCTGTTGAAGGGAGCACTGTCCCTTTGGGAGACTTATTTCCCCTAAGCTAGTACTAAGGCCTTAACTTCTACTTTTGTCGTGAGACCCTGGGAAAATTCCAATTAAAAAATAGATGTGTGTGTGTGTGTGTGTGTGTGTGTGTGGTGTGTGTGTGTGGTGTGTGTGTGTGTGTGTGTGTGTGTGTGTGTGAGAGAGAGAGAGAGAGAGAGAGAGAGAGAGAGAGAGAAAGAGTCCCATTTCTGTGCATGAGTCCATGGAAGCCAGTAAAGACATCAAATCCCCTGGAGTTGGAATTACAGGCAGTTGTGAGCAAGTGTTCTTAACAGCTAAATCATCTCTTCAATCACAGAAACCTCCAAACTTAACTATAAAACATTAGATGCTTCAACTCTTTCACCTCACAATAGCCATACTATTTTCCTGTCTCAAAAATAATAAATAAAGTAAATAAATAGAAAAAATCCAGCACATCTAAACATAATTAAGTGATTATTTTATTACGCAGAAAAACATTTTTGTCTTAGCTGATTTTAACATGTTCCTTAAAATTGAAAATATGCCAATGACAACTGTTTCAGACCACTCGATTCATTCTGGCAGTCAAGTTTCTTAAACTTGGCAACAGGCTTAATACAAAATAATTGGCCATCTTACCCTGAGACACAAAGGACACATTTCTCGGTTTTTCATTTTATCTTTTCCTTCCTTTGATAAATAACCAAGTTTGCAGATTCCATTTCACAGAGGGTCACAACCTTCCTGTTCCTCATTCCTCCTTGTGTCCATGGGCGTCTCCTGGTTGCCCTTTCAACACATCCCTTTGACTTCTATTCTTTGCACTCAGAGACCCATCTTGTGATGACCAATTCCTGTCACTCTAAAAGCTTGGCTGTAGTGAAGGCCAGCATCCTCTCCACAGAGACTGAGGATGCAAATGTCCTTTTCTGAAAACAATGATATTTCCTTTCTCCCTCATTTAGAGTGCCGTGGGTCTGCTCTTGTCCCCATTTCTCCACCTAGAATGCACATCAAAGGGCACCATGACTGTGGTCTCAGCCCTAGACAAGTGTGTTTTTGGACAGATAAGCTTCTAGAATTCTGACTTGAAAATAGTAGAGAAATTCTAGTCTTACTGCTCAGAGAATATATTTGGGACGATGGACTCGTTTACCAAAGCTGGAGTGCAAATATTTGCCCCCTCCTTAAGCAAACAAATAAAGTGGACTAACATGCCAAGTGTAAATATAGGCAAGAGGTGTGGTATCCATGGTATCGCTACCCTGCTGTTCGAGGCTGCACCCCAACAGGACAGCCATATGCTACATAGGCAGTGTGTCTATTTCTAGGTGAGGATGGGGCCCTGAGAACTCTTCCATCCAATCTGTTCACTGCTGATGGCAGCTGCCTCAGGTCCCCATGGAGATGAAGATGACATACTCTGGGCTGTGTTACCTACACACTTCTCATGCCCACTTGACAGACAAAGGTGTTATGGGGTAGGTCCTCAAGCAGCTATCATCAAAGGTCTCAAGATCCAGATGTCAAGGCTAAGGTGGTATCTCGATCTGTATCTTAATTTACCCAAAGTTGAAAAACTTGTAGCAAAATAGGAGAAATCAATCAATTTCTCTTACTAGTTTATGTTCTTTCCTACTTTTTAAATGAAAAGATTTGAATTATAATTTCTAATGATTGATTATCCACATTACATATACATTTAAAACACTTCTATTCTAGATACCTCTTAAACCATGCCCACATGCCCTCGGGGAATTTTGAATATTGAAATACACTTTAATATCTTCATTAAATACAAACCTTTAAATGGCTACATTTCTATATATATCTCACAGTAGTAATTTAGGTTCAGTTAATACTTTAAAATATGGATATGTGTATTTAAAGAAGTCCTTAATTAAGGTGTTAAAATCATTACTTTCAAATATAAATGCTAGTTCATTATTTTTTTTTGGGTTCACCTTCTTATTTAGCTTCTTTCGGATCACAAATTATAGACTCAATGTCCTTTATTTATGGCTAGAAACCAATTATGAGTGAGTACATCCCATGTTCATCTTTTTGGGTCTGGGATACCTCACTCAGGATAGTGTTTTCTATTTCCATCGATTTGCATACAAAATTCAAGATGTCATTGTTTTTTACCTCTGAGTAGTACTCTAATGTGTATATATTCCATCATATTACAAAAACATTTGTTCAACTAATTCGTTATTTTAATGCCTATTATTTTCTTGAAACAACTAGACATTACTTTCAGGTATAGATATTTTTTCCTCATAAGTATGAAATAGTGTATCTTGTGGACAAAGTACCTGCATATTTTTACATTAAATTAGCTGAGAAATTATTTAAAGAAAACATTTTGAATACAGATATCCATGTTTTGAAGTATTTACTGAGCCTAAATCACTACTGTGAGATGCACTATACATACACTGCTTTATACTCATAATCCTGTATGTATCGATTAAAAGGGCAACATGCACATCAATAGCTTAGTGACCTAAAAAGAATAGAAGTCTTTGAATTCAGGAGCTGTTTTGTCATTCATTTGCTGTGTGACTCTTCCAATTGCCTCTGTTTTCTTTAGATATCTCCACTGAGTCACAGAAAGCTCAATTAATAATCTCTCAAATTAGCTGTGAATCATAGCCCACAGAGGTGGAAGTCCCCATCTGTCTAGCTTCACGCAGGCTGAAGACAGAGAGCTAATTGTCACCTTCTCCAGCTTTCCTCTCCTTAACTGAAAACCACCAATAAAACTTTTGATTATTTCCCGACCTTGTTATTTTCTTTCGCATCTGTGACCCTGAGTCATCTTTGACTGCCTTTCCCTTCCCCCTCTATGTCTTATTGCTGAGACTTCAAAGCAGTTACATAGTTTTGCCTCATTAAAAATGAGGAGATTCAACTATTTTCTGCAAGTTGTGTCTGGTGACACAAAACTTGAACTTGATTCTAGAAACATCTTACAAACTACTTCAAATTCCCTACAAGTGTTAATACAGCTTGTCTGTCAGAATGTATAGTCTATAAGTGTTTGGCTGGCCTTGTAAGCCATGGTCATGTGTCAGTTCATGCTGCAGAAATTCATTAATCTTTGTTGCAGAAATTCATTCGTTTTTGAAACAGAAACAGTGAACACAACACATCACATCTGCATTAGTGATTTTCTTCTGTTTTTTACTTTTGTTGGAGACAAAGCTCAGTGAACCTTGAATATTGGAAAACAGCTATGAAAAACCACAATGAGGCCACGAATGTTGACAATCCTGGTTCACTCTGGAAAATGAGCACCTGTTCTCCTTGTTTACTACAATAACAAATGCCAGACTTTGTACAGGTCAAACAGGTTTTTGAGACTTTGCTAAGGACAATTATCCGACATGAAAACTGTATCTGTCTTTGGTAATAAAATCTTGGTCAAATACCGGGGGCTTCTGATATTATGAACACTCACTGGCTGAATATTAATGTAGAAAGTTAATAAGTAGGGAAGACTCTATTGTAATATACTACTACATATTATACTTATATTTCCACTTGCAGTGAGCATAAAGAACAAGTCTAACTTGATACTAAGATCTCACCAAACCATCCCATGTATGCTTTGGTATACATACACAACCTTGTTCTAAACTAAATTTCTGTTAGTTACATGGTGAAAAGCTGCTTGAGCCTATAAAAATAGAGTAAATTATAAGTCAAAAGATGTTCTTTAGTTGTCCGTAGGTTTGATACATCACATTTTGGTTAGGGGTTATTATCACGGGTTGCTTGAGTCTCAGTGCCTAGCTCTTATTTGTCCCATAGTAGGTGACAAATAATGCATGCGTGCTAATTTTAACCACTTTGAGCACATGCTTTGGAGGGTCTACAAGGAAAATGTATTACCTTTTACTGACCCAAAGGGGAACAATTTGGGTAAGTATTTTGTAAATACACTGGGCAATAGAAAGATATAGTTATGTAAAATTTAAATTCAAGTGAATAAAGATGAAATAAAATTGAAACTTTAATCCTCAGTTGCATAGCCATGTTTGAATCATTGAAAAGCTAAGCAAGGTTAGTGGCCTCCATGTTGAAAGTGATGGTACTGACAATTTCCTCCATGCGTAAAGTTCTACTGGACAACAATATTACAGGCAGGATTAAGGAGCTAAAAGTATACAATGGAAGAAAGAAAGCATCTTCAACAAATGGTGCTGGCATAACTGGATGTCAACCTGTAGAAGAATGAAAATAGATCCATATCTATCACCATGCACAAAACTCAAGTCCAAATGGATCAAAGACCTCAATATCAATCTGAACACACTGAACCTGATAGAAGA
>NW_026068222.1:21027-52230 GCF_014885135.2 Alexandromys fortis
GATGATAGCCTTTGCTGGAGAGGCTGTGGAGGAAGGGGTACCCTCATCCATTGCTGGTGGGAATGCAATCTTGTGCAACCACTTTGGAAATCAGTGTTTCGGTTTCTCAGGAAATTCGGGATCAACCTACCCCTGGACCCAGCAATACCACTCTTGGGAATATACCCAAGAGATGCCCTATCATATGACAAAAGCATTTGTTCAACTATGTTCATAGCAGCATTATTTGTAATAGCCAGAACCTGGAAACAACCTAGATGCCCTTCAATGGAAGAATGGATGAAGAAAGTGTGGAATATATACATATTAGAGTACTACTCAGTGGTAAAAAACAATGGCATCTTGAATTTTGCATGCAAATAGATGGAAATAGAAAACACTATCCTGAGTGAGGTAACCCAGACCCCAAAAGATGAACATGGGATGTACTCACTCATAATTTCTTTCTAGCCATAAATAAGGGACATTGAGCCTATAATTTGTGATCCTAGAGAAGCTAAATAAGAAGGTGAACCCAGCCGGGCGATGGTGGCGCACGCCTTTAATCCCAGCACTCGGGAGGCAGAGGCAGGTGGATCTCTGTGAGTTCGAGACCAGCCTGGTCTACAGAGCTAGTGCCAGGACAGGCTCCAAAGCCACAAAGAAACCCTGTCTCGAAAAAACCAGAAAAGAAAAAAGAAGGTGAACCCAAAGAAAAACATATAGTTATCCTCCTGGATATTGGAAGTAGACAAGATTGCCAGGCAAAAATTGGGAACTTGGCAGTGGGGTGGGATGGGGGTAAAGGGAAATGGGGAGAGAAAAGTGAGAAGGGGAGGATGGGGGGAGCTTGGGGGAAGGGGATGGTTGGGATAAAGGAAGGGTAGATATGGGAGCAGGGAAGTATATATCTTAGGGTTGGCAAGAGACTTGACTCTAGAGGGGCTCCCAGGTGTCCAGGGAGATGTCCCCAGTTAGTTCCTTGGGCAGTTGAGGAGAGGGAACCTGAAACGAACTCAGGACCGCGAGGGGTGCACCCACCCACTGAGACAGTGGGGCTGATCTATTGGGAGCTCACCAAACCCAGCTGGTCTGGGACTGAAAAAGCATGGGATAAAACCCAACTCTCTGAACAGGGCGGACAATGAAGGCTGATGAGAAGCCAAGGAAAATGGTACTGGGTTTTGATCCTACTGCATGTACTGGCTTTGTGGGAACCTAGCCTATTTGGATGCTCACCTATTTAGATCTGGATGGAGGGGGGAGGACCATGGACTTCCCACAGAGCAGGGAACCCTGACTGCTCTTTGGACTGGAGAGAGAAAGGGAGAGGAGTGGGGGAAGGGGAAAGAAGTGGAGGGAGGAGGAGGGAAATGGGAGGCGCTGAGGAGGTGGAAATTTTTTCTATAAAAAATATATCAAAAAAATGTTCATCAAGACAGTATATGAATTGCAATATACTTAATTTTACAAATATGTATACATTAAATCTCAAATAGTTCTGAGAACACACATTTCTTTATCACCTTGTAGGCTTTGTCCAATTTGATATGCCTTTGTGACTCTCTAAGATGTTCTTATTGCATTATAAATTCACTGGAGGAACAACCAATAATCAGCAGTTGTCATACTTGTACTAAGTGTTGAGTCCAAATGTCATAGTTCAAGCTCCTAACCCAGCAGGTCTGGAGTGTCTTAAAAACTGGTTTGTTTATCTGTTTATTTGGAGACAAGTTCATGATTTGTACTTCACGCTGACATTGACAGAGGATTCACTCTGCCTTGGCCACTTGAGAAACTACATTTCAAACTGCCTAGGTGATTTTGATGCAGGCAGCTGAATGAGTGTAGATGGCATGTTTTAGCCTATGGATTAAAAATATACCTGTATAGTCAGGCAGTGATGGTGCATGCCTTTATTCCCAGAACTTGGGAGGCAGAGGCAGGTGGATCTCTTTGAGCTAGTGCTAAGACAGACTCCAAAGCTACACAGAAACCCTGTCTCAAAAACAAACAAACAAACAAAATCTGTATAAATTGGCATTTTAGTTTTGCTTCCTTTACTGAACACAATATACTGAGCTTCTCTGTGCTATGTGTCTTACTCTAGGCACTAGGGGTGATGCTATGGAACAGAGGCATCTGTGGACTCATGGTTGTGATGCGTTGTGCACTTGTTCTTTCACCAAGGCAATCATCCAAGTCATTGCTTCCTATTCAGACTGTGGGCTTTTCCTCAAGTTGTATCTGGTTTGTCTTTTCTCTGTATGCAAGGATATTGAGTGTAACAGAAGAAATAATAATGGAAGATTAAAAACAGGAAGAATGCAGGAGGAAGAGGTAGAAGGGCAATAAGAGGAAAGACAAAGAAAAAGTGAGAAGAAAGGAGGGAAGTAAGTAGATTTGGGAGCTAGACATGTAGACTAGAGAGAGTTTGGTGGTTGAGTGTAGTACAGGGCACAAGGATCAGAAAAAAGGAGTTTGAGGTGATACTTAGTTTTCTGCTAAGCTCGTAGATTATAGGGAAATTCACTTAAAAGTGGGGGACATACAGACAGAATAGGTATGTAGGAAAAAGGAAAGTGGTTCAGTCCTGCTAATTTAGACTTATCTTCTGCTTTTAGATCCTCTGGTGGGTACAGCGGTAGACCTTTGAAGACAACGATGTGAGTAGGTCTGTGTTATGAGATACTGTGGGCACGAGGAGAATAGCACAGGAATGACACTAGAGAGCAGAACCATGCTCCACAGAGAAGTTCATGGGATGGGAATTTGCTGTTTCCCTAACAAGCTGCAGTTAACCTTTTGGGCCATGGCATTTCTAAGATGCAACTTCTAGAGCATTCTGAATTTTATAGACTTATGAAAGTTGTTTCCACGTCCGTTAGGTTCTTGGTAAACACTTCTATTGATTTCAAGTATGTCAAGAATGAAAAAAGAAGAGGAACCAATGAAGACCGAGGAGCAAGCAGAAAATGGAAACCCAAGACCCCAACTCCTCTGTATTTGTTCTTCTACCTTAATTTAATGGTACACATAAACCTTTAACTGAGAAGTCTATTCCCTTTATGCATCTGATCGTAAAATTAGGAACGCAATAACACACCTAGAAATAATTTATTGACTCTTCATAGCTCCCCAAACTGTCATTTAAATTTTTCTCCATTTTGTTTTGAGTTTTCATTCTTGGATCCTCAAAACTCATGGCTTAGTTAACTGAGAAAAGAGACCATTCAAACAACAGTAAAATTATGTTGTCTTCTTCATAGGCATTTGGAAAACTAAGGCTGGAATATCTTTATGTTTTATAAAGGTTTGCTCTTTCACACACTTACCTACGGAAGTGATGACGACAGTGAAGCGAGCTTCATCTCGCCTTCCCGTCATGTTGTTGTAAGCACAGCACACGTAGTCAGCAGTCTTCTGGGCCACTTTCTCAGACGTGACTTCTAGACGAGGCCCGTGTTTAATGACATATGTTGTATTGTCAGATCTTTGGATCCAGGAGTAGGAGTTGGGGGGATAAGAATCAGCAGAACAATCAAATAGGATGGCTTCACCTAGGTCAACAGTGAACACTTCTCCCAACTTTTGCCCTTTGTCAGAATTAACTTGAAGTCCGTAAGGTCCATCTGTATTAAAGCAAAGAAGAGATGGAGGGTGTGTGTCATATGAAGAGTCATAGCACAGTTTCAGGGCTTGAGGAGTTTGTGTCTTCACATAGACTTGAGGAAAGGCAGCCTCACTTAAACCCTCAATTATATTTCTAGGTTTCATTCTGATATTCTCAAAACTGGAAAGTACTTGATTAGACATATTTGCAATAGTTAAGGCCTGAAACTTAGTCTCCAGATTTAAAGACACTGACATCATCAGTGTAGGGCTAAGCTTTTTGTGCCATATTGATAAATGCACACGGTCACTAGGCAACCTCTGTCTTTCTGAAATAGGAATTACACTTGAAAACATTTTTACAACAAATAGGTACTATTTTCTCCTTGTCAAGCATACTTTGAGAAGTGTCCATTTTTCCTCTTAATGTCAGGTCATGCAAATATTTATCAAAGACCATTTCAGAAGGAACACAGATTTGTACAAATAGGTAGGTGTTTCAGATTTTCTTAAGATTTTAACAGATTAAAAAAGTTCTTGTAGCTGGTGTTGGTGTATGCCATTGATCCTAGCACTAGGGTTTCAGAGTCAGGCAGACATCTGAGTTCAAGGCCAACATGGTCCACAGAGTGAGTTCCAGGACAGCCATGGCTACACAGGGAAACCCTGTTTTGAAAAAAAAAATTAAAAGAAATCCTTCTAAGCCTTAGATTCCATTGGAATACACACACACACACACACACATTACATACCACTCTCTCTCACACACACAGTCACACACTTACACACACCACATATACCACACACACGCACCACACATACACCATAAACACACAACATACACACAGCGCACAGACACAGCACACACACACCTTACACACAATCACACACAGACCACACACACACTCACTCTCACACAGCACACACACCCAATAACACATCGTCATTGAAAAATTAAAGAGCTACTTAACTATGGCTATTTGATTGTGTTTTCCCACACTTCTGCATCTATGAGAATCACTATGGCATTAGACCAGTTGAAGACACATGCCACAGGCCTTCTTGTAGAGAATGAGAGCAATATTAAAAATATTACCCAGATATGAGGTTTCTTCTCTAGGCTAAGTTATTTTGGGCATGGCTATACTCACTTTTCACTTGACATTAACTGACATTTACTTGACACTGGCCCCAGGAAGGAACTCCAAGTAGTTAGACATATAGATTATATTTTATCTTAAATAAGTTTCACGAGACAAATGTTATTTTCATTATTATAGTTTTAAATGTAATTTCTCACAGTCACGTAGCTATTAGACAGCCCTACTGAGACATTTAGAACAATAAGGTTTGTGTTATATAATTTTTCTATGTCAGAATATTGTTGGCTAACCATATTGCTTTATGATAAATTACCATCTCATGTAATTAGTCAAGCAACCATTTAATTGTTAAAGGTTTGAGAGATAATAAGTATAAAATGATTTGCATTTAAATATTTAGGAATGTATGTGTATATTTGTGACCATTTAACAAACAGGCCATGGATTTTGAAAGGGATCAAGGAGGTGTAGGGGAGAGATTGGAGGTAGGAAAGGAAAATGGGAAGTAATATTATTATAAAAATTATAGTTAGTATGCAAACAATTCGCATTGTTAAGGAATTTACAAACTGTATTAACTGCTCAGTATTTTCATTTTTTTAAAAGCCGCCATAACTGTCTCTATATGTGTAATCATGTGATGTAAGGACAAGATTTTAGGGTAACATTTTTTTTAACCATGAATTAAGTGTTCTTTGGAAGTTATTTATACTTTTGGGATCTCTTCATCTTTTAATATAAAAATATAGATTAGCTAACTGCCAAAATTATTATGCTTTTGAAGTTATGACAAAATTCTTGATATTACGCTCTAGCATTTGGGGCTATTGTCAAACCGATCTTAGTTAAGTTTGTGGATCTTCATTGAGCCATAACTTTCTGATCCATCTGCCTTCATGAAGACAAGTTTCATAAGATATAACAGAAGCTGGAAATAGTGTTTTATAGAGTATATTTAGTTATATAGCCTGTTTTCCTTCTGAAGACATAGGACAATGTGAAGTGTCCCACAGCACTATATTACTATGGTTATAGCAGTAAACCTACTGTCAGGAGGAAGGCAGAAGCTAGCTTAGTCAGTCCTTGCTATCCTGAGGAATTGGTTACAGGATCCACTCTGGGTACCAAACTGGTAGATGCTCAATTGCCCTATAGAAGCTGGAGTGCTAACTGTATGTTATTTACATATATCCCCTTGTAAAATTTAAACATGCTTAAATATGGTTAGATTACTTATAACACTGGATACGAGGTAAATGTTCTGCAAATAGTTGTATATTAGAAATGAAAAGTTGTTTTAATGATTCAGAAAAAAAATCAACATCAAGGTTACTTATGCACGATGCTGTTCTAGGCATCAGGGAGGAACTGGGACACTGAAGATAGCGCCCAAGACTGAGTCTTCTGCTCTGTGCTGTGACGGAGGCTCTTTCTTTAGGTTGCCAGCACTGATGAGAGATATAAGACAGTGCAGTCAGGGGCCACTAACTGCTTCCCCTGGAGGAGAGGCAACGGAACAAATGGGGTGTGGTTTGCAAGTTCAAGAGACCTCTGTTCATGTGCACAATATAAAATCTGAGAGTTGTTCTAGACAGAGCAATAGAGATGTGAAAAGGAACACAGGAGTGACCATAAAAACAGGTTTCGATTCCTATCTTCCCACTGGCTTCCACTTCCAGGGTTTACAGAACATGCCTGTGATGACATGTTGCTGTGTAATTGATCTCACATGGGAACAACTGTGGTGCCTTTCAAAGCGGACCATGCTCTTCCCAGCTCCAGGAGGAACTCCCCTGGAATTGCCTCAAGATCTTGCGATATATTTGAGTATTCCCACAGATAGCATTTCTCTAATCTTGGATGGTGGGTTTGACTCTATGGAAGAAGTACATATTTAGATTCATGGTTGCTGAGTACTACCAATAATTTTAAAATAACTTGTAAATAAAACATCCTTTGAAAGAAGAGAACTTGATAATGCAGATTTCTTCTTTGCTCACATGTCTGTTGATTTTGCTACTTCCTTATTTGTTGGGTTTCATGGTTGATACCACCTTTCTCTCTTTCATACACCAATCTGACTCTCTCTGTAATATGCCACATCTATCTCCCCAAAGTTAGTTTCATGTCTCTCAATCCTCTATGAAACCCTCCCTGTCAAGCATTTCTTCCAGTTCCCAGAAACTAATACTTTGAGGCATTTAAATTCATTACTTTTGACACAATTTTATAAAATTTATATTTTATCTGATTATAAAAAGGAAATGCATGTTCATTGTAAAAAATTATAAAATAAAGAAACACACCAATGAAAAGTTATCATTTTAAAAATATTTTTCTTATTTTACGACCTTTGGTGCTCTGCCTGCATTTTCAGTCTGTATGAACTTGTCAAATCACTTGGAACTGGACTACAGACAGTTGTGTGGGTGCTGGGAATTGAACTCAGGTCCTCTGGAAGAGCAGCCAGGGTTCTTAACTGCTGAGTCACCTCTGCAGCTCTGAAAATTTATCATTTATTTTCCTAGAACCCCAACATCTGTATATCTGTATAATCATCTCTTTCTCTATTTACAGCTCCCTCTTTCCCATTATTCTCTTCCACCTCTTCTTTTTTCCTACTTCTGTTCCTCCCTCACCCCTTTCTCTGTTCCTGTATTTGGTCTGTGTCTGTCTTTTCTGTGTGTTTCTCCCTCTCACACACATAAGCACACACAGGCACACACCTTCATCTTACGGTCTACACACTGTTTACATTCTCTTCTCCCCTGACTGGACTATGGCACTATTTTCTTTACAGTGCTCAGCACTTCAGAGTGAAGATTCTTCTATTTTGAGCTATAATATAGCGCCTTGGTCAAGTCAATGGGCAGCCCTGTAGGAGACATTTGCAATGACTCAACTAGCGTGACTTCTGATTCAGATAAAAACAGATGCATAATTCCATTTGCCTTTGGATTATAGTTCACCGTCTTGCCTGTGGCAGAACACCCTCAATGGAAATGAACTCTTTGCCTTAGGGATGGCTGTTTACTAAATGACTTGTAAAATCACTTGTCATATGTTCTCTTTAACCATTTATGACTGGGTGGGAATGGGACCTAAGTTTCCATCATGATGCTTCTTGCCACCCTGCAAGGGAGCAGATGGTAAGTATTTACTGCAAATGTTCCCTCTTCCCTTTAATTTTTATCACTTAGAGTACTCCCTGCAGCAGTGTCATGTGTTCCACAGAAATTGAAGTGGTTATTGAGTTATTATTTACAGTTGGAGCCAGAGGGCATTTACATTTTGTAAACCATAAATAGCTATTTGATGACTTTTTACTCGGCATGGTATTTCATTAAGGTTAGCACCAGATTATGACATCATGGCCCAATGAACATATAGTCAATCTTGATAGATTTTGTTATAACTTTATTAGCAATAAAAATAATTCCTGCTCTACATGAAAAAAAATGTCAGGGAAACAATAAAAACAGAATAGATAATTCATGAAGATATTCTAAATTATAATGTGGATATCTATGGAAGAATATTAGAATATGATGGCCTCTCGATTATTATCTTTGTCTGATCAATCACAGAGTCATGGAGTAAAAGTGGGATGGGAAGAATGATATGAACAAAATATTCAGGTTAAAACTGAGTTTCTAACGGCGTCAAGTATTGCCCTATAAAATTAAAGATGCTTAGCAATATGGAGCTCCTATGAGAGTTTGTTGTACTGATACTTACGAGGAGAGAGCGTCAAGGAAGACAGAGGGTAGTGGGGAGCAGAGACAAACATGTACAGGGTACTGTCTTTGCTCAGAGACTTGAGTGTCTTTGTGACACTGAGGAGATGAAAACAGGCAGGACAGATGGGCCTTTCAATAGGAGATAATGAAGGAAGAGGAGTAACTACATACAAACGGAGCATTGGGGAATGCATCACACTAGGCAAATATTCCCAGTGTATAGGGAATGAGAAAACTCCAGACACCTTGATGCCACATCAATAGAAGATCAGTGACAAACTCTTATGTAGGCTATTTAAACCTTGTCACTTGAAACCAAGGAAACAAAGCAAAACAAAAACAAGTAATAAAACAGGGCTGAAGTTGCGATAGCAAAAGAAACTAATAATGCAATTAGATTGTGCATCTAGGTCATATAGTAGATTATTGCTGAGCCAAGAAAATCCTGATGACATGACTTGCCTTTGATTCAATTTGTTCATATTTTCTTTTTCCTGTGTTTACATATCTTACATATTTAGGTTTGTGCTACTTGTGTTTGAACTGAAGTTTTAATTTTTGAAAATAACCTGCTTAGTAAAGAAATACATCTATAAATGCGTTGCACTGTTTCCAAATCTTCCCTACAGTTCCAGCACACTTGCGCAGCATGCTGAAACTTAGACTTTCTTTGTCTATCTGTTGCCTCTGCTTTAAAGGCAGACAGAATATTCTCACAAGGCTATCTGAAAAGACTTTTTAAAACCTTTAAAAAATATAGTTATAAATTAAGCTATAAAAATAATTGCCACTGGGCAGTGGTGGCGCACTTTAATCCTAGCACTCGGGGGGGGGGGGGGGAGGCAGACAGATCTCTGTGAGTTCCAGGCCAGCCTGGTCTACAAGAGCTAGTTCCAGGATAGGTTCCAGAGCTACAGTGAAACCCTGTCTCAGAAAAAAAAAAAAAAAAGGAAAAAAATTTGTCATAGTTAAACACAAATCAGGTATTGTGGTTCATGCCTACAGTCTCAGTACACAGGAGGATGACCCTAAACTCGAGCCTGGGCTATATATTGAGTACCAGGCTAGCCTGGGATGTGGAAGGGGACACTGGCTCTAAAACAGATGAGCAAACAAATAAAACAAGCTACGATTTGTCTCAGTCCTTGAAAAATACATTTACTTCCTCTTTGGGTCTGGTCTCTTGTTGCTGTCTGTGCAGGAGATGGTTTTCCAGACCTTTCCACTTGCTCAACCATGCTCATTGTAACACGTTCACTCTGTCACTTTACAAAAGGGGGCTTTTCTTCAGGAACAGGCAATATTTCTCGCCTTTGTATTCACGTGGAATAATAACTTTATAATGAAATGCTGGCGAACTATTCTACAGCGCTACTGCGCTGACTAGGGGCCAGTCAAGTGTTCTCTCTCTTCTCATCCAGTGACAGTTCAGTCACACGATTGCTCCATGAGGTAGGTTCCCGAGGTCAGCGCTGATGATGAAGAGAATGCTGCACAGAGACATGAGCTTGCCAACCCAGGATTTGAACTCTGGCCCATGACTCCGCAGTTCTTACTCTTGCCTGCTTTGCTTCTTGTGACTCCTATCCAAAACAGCCACGACATTTGACTCCATACATTTTACATAGTTTCCCCTACTAAAAACATAGGATTCATGTCCAATTTTAAGATCCAGTAATTCCGTTTCCTGTAGTTGAATTTTGCGGGTTTTCAAGCAAAGACACTGTGCACATATGTGTCACTCCTTTGTTCTTCTCCTGGCCCCAGCAGCTCTCTTCTGTGCCCTCAGTGCTGCTATTCAGTTTTAATTTAAGCATCATTTGGTTGCAGAAGACCATACTTTATTCACATGCTAGTGCTTTTCTCTAAAGTTTTTATTTTTTATTTTTGATGCATGTCCTCAAGAGGGCTCTGCCGGTACTCTAGTGGTGAAAGTATGCACATTTATGAAGTAGATGCACATATATGAAGCAGATGAAGACAAATGCATCCACAATAGCACCATATTCTCTTTAGTGAGAGCTTGTTTATATGCTTCTTTTTCTATTTTTTGGACAATATCTCATTTAATCTCAGTAATACTGAGAGGTAATTTCAAATATCTCGTTTTTATAAATGAGGCCCAGAAAGACCAGGGGACTTACTGAGACCACATAGGCCATTATCAACCCCATTTATCACTCCTGTTGTCTGACCTGTGAGCACTAGGTGCAAGGTTTACTGTCTCTTCCACTATTATGAAGACATATTTAATGAGTGAATAGATTTGTGTTCCAGGCTCAGTTGTGTTAGAAGGTGAAAACTTCCTCCTCATGCCAGACATAACAAGTTTTCCATTGCCACATCTCACTTTTCTTGGCTACATAGTTGCTCTTGCAATCTTACAGTAAGGGCTTCCCAAAGAGGTAGCTGTTGGCTTTCAGCTGAAGATATGCTGCCCCATCTCCAGAGGTCATACGGTGATGTACAAAGATAGGTTTTTGTTACTGCTGGCATGCACTGGTGGAGGACAGTGAGGCTTCTGAGTACCCTAAATTGTCCACAACAGTCCCATAGCAGAGTTTTCCAATCTCCCAATGTCACTGTTCTAAACAGTGAACAAGTTCCATTTTACATTAAACTTTGCATGCAATATTAAGCATATTAAAGGGTAGGTGTGATGATTCGGTGGGTAAAGCAGGTTTCTTTCAAACCTGACAGTTTGATTTTTTCTCCCCTAGGGAAGAGAGAACTGACTCTCGAAAGTTGTCCTCTGACTTCGACAGACACGCTGTGGTATATATGCATACCTCAACACACACACACACACACACACTCCAAATAATAAATAAATGAGATTTAATCATATTAGAGGTAGTACTATGACTCTAATGACTAGAAAAATACTAGAATAAAAATGAAGGGCCTTGTTTGGGGCTGTGATTGTAGCATGATACAAACTGAAGAGTTTGAAACATTTTACTTGTACGTGAGATTCCATCTCAACAATGAAAACAACAACTGAAGGGAATTAGAATTCAGAAGTAATTACTGATCTTCTTGGGAAAACACTTGAGATTGTTCTGCATAGAATCCTTCCAGAACCCTCCTTTCAGAAATGGGAGAATCACTTTTCAGCCTTCGGTTAAGATCAAATGTAGAAATGGTGGAGAGAAAACAGGCACAGGGAACACCTGTCCTTCAAAGTACTCTCCCACACATAACCTTTCTCCTTTCTCATGCAGTCTACAGAACATATCCCATTCCTGGATCTCCATCATCTCCTCTCCTTCTCGGAGAGGAATGAATCAGCCCCTCTTTGTGGTACTGGATTCTTGGGATTGAAAATGTACTCACTCATTAATGGACTCTAGCCATAAACCAAGGTCATTAAGCAGATAGTTCACAAGCCCAGAGAAGTCAAATAACAAAGTAAACCCAAAGAAAACATATATAGATCCTCCTGGAAATTGGAAGCAAACAAGATTGCTGGGCAAAAGTTGGAAGCATCAGGGTGGGGATAGGGGTGGGAGTGGAGTTGGGGGAAGGGGAGATGGGGAGAGAGAAGGGAGAAAGGAAAGACTGGAGAGAGCTTGGGGGAGTGGGAGGGTGGAGATGGAGGAAGGGCAGATATAGGAGCAGGGAAGAAGATATCTACATTAAGGGAGCCATTTTAGGGTTGGCAAGAGACTTGGCTCTAGAGGTGATCCCAGGTGTCCACGGGGATGTCCCCAGCTAGGTCCTTGGGGAGCGGAGCAGAGGGTGCCTGAACTGTCCTTTCCCCACGATCACACTGATGATTATCTTGAATATCACCATACAATCTTTGTCCGACGACGGATGGAGACAGAGACAGAGAACCTCATCAGAGTAACGGACTGAGCTCCCAAGGTCCAGTTGAAAGGCAGGAGGGAGAAGATGAGCAAGGAAGTCAGGACCGCGAGGGGTTGGTCCACTCATTGAGACAGTGTGCCTGTTCTAATGGGAGCTCGCCAAATCCAGCTGGACCGGGACTGAATGAGCATGAAATGAAACCAGACTCTCTGAATGTGGCTGACAATGGGGGCTGACTGAGAAGCCATTGATAAAGGCACTGGGCTTGTTTCTACTGCATACTGGATTTTTGGGACCCTATTTGGATGCAAAGCTTCCTAGGCCTGGATGTAGTGGGGAGGGTCTTGGACCTCCCACAGGGCAGGGTACCCTGCTCTCTCTTAAAGAGGGAGGGGGAGGGAGGAGTGTGGATGGGGGAGTGGGAGGGGAATGGGAGAAGGGGAGTAAGTGTAAAATTTTTAATGGAAAAAAATAAATAATTAAAAATACAAAAAGAATTCCACTACACATGAAATCACTTATTGCTTAGAATCACAAATTTCACTTTGAATGCCCTGCGATTAATGTTTCAACTTGGTCTTCAAAAGGGAAAGTTGTGCCAGTAGATATATTTCTGGACCAGACAATGCCTAGACCACAAGACTATGACAAGTACTGAGCTACAATACTGATAAAGACCAAATGACTCCTGGGGCTGTTATTATCTATATCTACCCCTGTGAGACCTTCCCGTAAATACAGACATAAGACAAAGGCAAAACTTACAATATATGGTAGGCGTAATGATGTCACTTTCCATCTCACTGACAGGGTTTGACACAAGGCAGCTATAGTTTCCAATGTCCTCCTTTGTCACTGGAACGATCCAAAGGGTGTTGTTTTGGGGAGAAAATGAGTGGCTGGAGTTGATGCAAACAGGTTTCCCATTTTTTCGCCACTGGTAAACTAGCCTGGTACCCCCTTTCACCTGGCAGGTCAAGGTAATGTTGCCCACATACTCCACAGCCCCAGAATCAGGATGTGACTGGACCACTGGCTTCATGACGGGATCTGCAAGATCAAGAGGCATAGAAAGGATTCTTTTCCATCTGTGGGGCGGCAGCAAAACTCTAAGAAGCCTTTCCAATAGAGAGTCCTGGGAAAATTATTCCAATATTTCATATTTTGTAAATGTAGACAGCTTGGGTAACAGAGGATATTAAAAAGTCATAGAAGTTTAAAAATGGGTAAAACATGAAATGTATTTACACAGGTACAGCTAATAAAATTCTGGAACCTGAATTCAAGTATTGACAATGAATCTATTACTTGATATTTCATTAGTGGCTGGAAGCCCAGGGTTCCACTTTTCTCTTCATCAGGATTTCTCCACCATCACGCTTCGCCCCTCTTTCTCTCTGAACTTAAGAGTTCACGCGAGTCAGGCAAATGCTTGTCTGCCATGAAGGTAACTCTTACAGGCAAAGCAAATGTAGACAGTTATTCCCTTTTTGACTTATAGTGTACCCAAAGCACCTGGCAAGAAGGGATGTGGCAGCCTCAAATTTCTAGCCATCATCTGAAGAGTAAATTATACAGCTCATGTGAAGGCACATTTGAAAGCGTGTTGGGGCGTTATTCAAGAGTGGCATGTACACAATATCATGAACAAATTAAAGTCTACATTTCAGTCAACACTGGATTAACTTGACAGTTGGATATGATATATTATTGGGATTTTATTAAAGTTGGAATCTTCAAAGCAAATCCAATAGACGTTCCTGTTAGAAGGTGAAGTAATGAGACACTAGCTTTATTTTATAAATGTGGCACTCAGTAGGCAAATGGATCAACACGGAAAACAAGAAGACCACATTTCTTCCCTGGCTTTTAGCTCTAAGTACACAGATAAGGTTGGTAATTACATATGCATCCGCTATCATTTTAACAAACATCACCAATCTTCAAAATTCTTTCCTCTGTTTGATAAAATAGCGACTTGGAAGCCAGCAAGATGGGTCAGTGATAAAGGCAATTGCTGTCAAGCCTGAATTTGATCTCCAGATCCTGCATGGTGGAAGGAGCAAAACTACTCTAGTAAGTTACTTCTGATCTGCACATGTGCTCTGAGGCGTGTTCTGGAACACACTCACACACATGTAAGTAAACAGAAAGCAGACATAAGGAAATAGTTACTGATCTGCACATGTGCTCTGAGGCGTGTTCTGGAACACACTCACACACATGTAAGTAAACAGAAAACAGACATAAGGAAATAGTTACTTGTTCAGAGTTAAATGTCCTACACTGGCAAAGGGAAGAGGCCTTTACACGTGTCAATGTATTTTTCCTGCACTTTGGAGAGACAGACTTTGATAGTCTTCATCTCTGTAAGATCACAGAGTACACAGAGGCCAAGGTTGTAACACATAGGCAGCCTGTGACTGGATCCAGCACTTTAAGCTTTGATTTTTCATCAAGCATTCAGTCGAGTTTGAAGCTTCTTCCTTAGGTAAATATAAATATATCATGTATTATCCTACAAAGGAAATTGCATCAGGGTGCAAACAGACCTCATTTTCCAGCCCAGAGGAAAAGGAAACAAATGAAAGATTAGGAAAAGTGAGGTTGAAGTGACTTGGAGGGGAGCTGAACAACTTGAGGACATCTGGCATTTGTTCATTTAATTCAACCCTTTGTCTTCTGTGGCAAAAGCAAAGGGTTTGCAACAGCAACTTGTATATGTTATTATGTTTTTTTTTTAAAAAAATGAATTGTGTACACTGGTCAAGTTAAACACATCCCATTTGTGTCTGTGTGGGGATGCATGTGGTACGTGATAGCTAGGCATCATAGTAACCGAGGAAAGCCAATCACTGGACTAGTCATCCGTATCAAACACAAAGCTGACATTCCCCTGTTGAAAAAGTTTTTGCTTAGGTTCTTAAAGCCTGTTTACTAAAGGTTTTGGTTTCATTTCCCTGAGTAAATCCAACGTTACAATCCAGGTAAGGGCTGTCCTATTAAAACTTGTATGAAAAACTGTTGAGGGAAAAAATTATGAAAATTCTGGCTAGGTAATTCGCCCCTTTCCCTACAGTTGCTCTGCAGACACCTGGTCTGGCAGTCATTGTTTTAGTCCCCTGTAGCCTCTTTTGTCTCCCCCCTCCCTCCTTGCTCCCTAAGGGTTACTGAGTTTACTATGGCCAGCACAGCTCTGAGCACTGAGAAGAAAGCAGCAAGTATACAGACAATGCTCATCTTCCCACAGACCTCATGTTCAAGTCAGGAAGAGAAACACTAAAAGTTAAATACAGGTACTATTTACAGGTGATGGTAAGTTCGATGGAAGTTTGATGAACAAAGAGAAAAGCAGAATTAAAGTCAGTGAAACAGCGTGTGTGTGTGTGTGTTTGGGACTAAGATGATATTGTTATATAGAGTGGAGAGATGTCAGAAAAGGCTTCACAGATACAACAATTGAGATGCCTAAAAGAAATAAAGAAAGTGATATTTGGGATAGAAACTGTCTGGATATAGTGAAGAGTGAGAACAGAGGACCTGAGAGGTGAGTGTATCCGTCCTGTTCAAGGTAAAGCAAGAGACCATTGTGGCCAGAACAGAGGGTATAGAGCACAGAGGTAGAGAATGGAGTCAGATTGGTTCTAGGTATGCTGGGATCTGAACATTATTGTTAGTACTTTGACACCCATTTGAGTGCACTAGGAAGCTGTGACAAGTGTTTGCCATTACAGGGGGAAGCAAGAGCAGAAGCACAGATGGTAGGGAGCAAGCTATTACAAATCTCAGGTCAGGACAGTTAGAGGCAGGAGCAAAGCAGTGCTGGAAGCACCTGGAGTGATTTTTAGGGTTCCTGCAGACAGGGTGTATGTAATGAAAGATGGGATTGTCTGAGATGCATGCAAAGCCTTGGCCTGAGGAAGCAATAGAATCAATTTAATTTTTAGTAAAATGAGATACTAGTGTCAAATAAAGAGGACAAAGAAAATGAAGTTGAATTTTGTGCATAGTATGTTCAAGGTATGCCACTTACAAATTTTCATAAGAAAAAATAAATGTCTAAAGGTTAGTTAACTCAAGTCTCCTTTGGGGCGCATTTCCACAAACTTCTATTGTCCTGACATAGAGTCCTTGGCTCATCTTCCCTTAAATGTTGTACCAAATAAAAATATTCAAGTGATCAAAAGTAAGAACCTTCACAAAATACAGCCTACAAATGAGAAAATAAGATGTCCATACCTCATTCTTGAGGCAACTTTATTTAAATCCTAAGAAAACAGTATATTTCTCTTATTTCTTAAAGGTCTGTTGCTGGGCACTGGGCACCTCCTCTCCATACAGATATCATTAAATCTCAGGAAACCTTATAGATAGGTAATGGTATTAAGGAAACTTTGAACATTAATTAATTCACTTGGAGTTGGGAGAGCCAGGACCTTAGAGCCTAGGAACCTTTGTAATCTGAGCCTCCTCTGCCTTGACCTAGCCTCTTCTCCACTGTCACAGAGGACTCACCATCAACGGTGACTTGTATCTTCTGGCTTGAGGAGAGAGTTCCATTTCCCTGGATGTTGACCTTCACAATGTAATTGCCCTCATCAGTGAACTGCAGCGGATTGATGAGGAGAGAAGCATTGGGTGGCATCATGGTGAACTTGTGTTGGTATTCCAAGTCGGGAACAACAGATTCGTTCACAGAGCCCAGCAAGTATTTGGGCATTGTGTGTGGTCGCTCAAACAGCCAAATGATCTGGATGCCAGACGCTGGAGTGTGGAAGCCATAGTGCACAGGGAGGTAGAGGGCCTGTCCCCTGATGCCATGGACAGTGTGTGAAGGCACGGTCACCTTCAGCCCCGAACAAACACCTGCTACAAAGAGAAAGAAAACTGCAAGTACCCTGAGCCACATCTCATAATAAAAAGGTACAGTTACAGTGGGTACTCAGTCAGATGATAATCCCTTTCAAAGAAGAAGGCTTCTAAGTATTGACTATTCCAGTACCAGTTACAGGTAGATGTAAATATTTGTCTCTCAAACCTTCTGCATTTGAAAGACTACACCCAGTGAGAATACCAGCTGCATGACTTCTCTAAGACAAGGCAAAAAGGAGAAGCAGAAGCTATTATCTCCTGTAATTACAGAGTAATAAAGAAAGAAGAACTGAGAAAGATTATGAGCTCTAAAGTTCAACAAAGCTATTAAAACATATTTGAAATTAGACAATGTCAATTTCATATTTTGATGAAACGATGAAATATGAAGGGATACTTCCCTGCGACAAATTTCTGCAAAGTCTTCTGAAGTAGCTCAATATTCGATGTTTGGAAGTCCCTCCTCGCTTTAGTCAAAGTCACACCAAATCTGAGTAATCTAGTAACTGTCACAATAAACTACATTCAGTTAAAAACAGTCGTTCCTTGTCCGCAGAGGACTCTGACTGCTGTGTAAGGAGCAAGGGGCAGACTTGGATGTAACAGAGTGGAGAAGGAGGAGCTCATCGAGATATGAGGGCAATGATAGCAGGGACGAATGGGGAAGGATGCTAAGACCATGGGACTTGTGGGCAATTTTACTCTATGCAAAATGAAAACGTAACTGGAGTTTTGATATCAGAGGAGGGACGTGACTTTTCCAATGATTTATTTGTCTCCCGCCAGCTGGGATGAGAATGGGCTGAGCAAAGAGAAAAGCAGGAACACCAAGGTATCTCGGGAAATGACTGCATCAAAGCAGGCAAGAGATGGGGCTTTACCGAGCCATGGTGTACTAGGCATCATGAGAAACGACTGGTTCTACCAAAGAACAGCAACAATAACAAAACAAAACACACCACACAGCTACCGCACTGCAGAGAACTTCTGGCTTTGGCACCGCGGTGGGAAAATCAGAAGTCCGTATAGGGCACATGCACGTTTAGATGCTCACTAGACATCCAAAAGGCAATGCTGAATGGACGTGGTGATCACGTTTTCATTATTAACTCATTAATGGTAGTTTAGGACAGAATTAGAGGCCTGAACTGATGTGAGGCATGAAGCTCTTCCCATGTACAGTCTTATGCAGTGTTTGTGTTGTTTGGGTCCATAAACTCACTGCTATGGCTAATCTTAGGTTTGTATATGCCTCTTAGCTTCTGGAACTTGGATCTCTCTCTCTCTCTCTCAATATATTTATATACATATACACATATTTACCATTTGTAATAAAAAAGTCCTTTTAGGATACCATACTTTTAGAACTCTAATTAAAATCTCTTTGCTTCATTTTACAAGTTTGTGGCATGGGTATGAAATCACTATCAGAGGAACATTTAGAGTGATAGGGTGGTTACATGTGTAACTTAAATGTAGACTCTCTTGAACACGGAGAGATAGAAAACAATGGCAGAGGGTCAGTGAGGCAGACTAGAGAGTAAAGGTGCCTGCCACCAAGCCTAATAGCCTGAGTTCAGTCCCCAGGACTACTCAGATGGTAGAAAAGAGAACTAACTCCCTGTGGCATGCTGTCCTCTGCGCCACGCTCACGCTGTAGCGCTCTCTCTCTCTCTCTCTCTCTCTCTCTCTCTCTCTCTCTCTCTCTCTCCCTCCCCCCCCCCCTCCCTCTCTCTCTCTCTCTCTCTCTCTCTCTCTCTCTCTCTCTCTCTCTCTCTCTCTCTCTCTCTCTCTCTCTCTCACACACACACACACAGAAGTAATGGTGTAGATACAGTAATTATAGATTCTTTAAGTAACCTTGTAAAGGGGACAAGAGAAGTGGGTGGAAGGCTGGGCGGGAATGTAGAATGTAAAATCACATCTGCAGGCACTGGGTATAAATCTGTGAGATATGGACGTGGGGAAATAGAAGAGCGAGAGATGCTGGTGGATTGAAACTGAGTAGGTGAGAGAAGATGGGAACTGGAGACAAACAAAAGGGTTTTTTTTCACTTCCGTTTTCTAAGACACATAAAATGATTATCCTCTTCAATTGCTTCCCATTTTCACTGTTTCCAGGAAGTCTCATCTAAATCAACTTATGGAAGGCAACTGGGACAAAGAAGGGAAGGGTCTGTTGCTGCTCCAACCCCATGAGAAATCAAGTTCTAAAGCACTAAGTGGTCTCGCCGTTCCCCAGAGCGGAGAGCTATATGTTCAGTGTGGTCAGACTCCTGGGCCTCTACACATGCCTGAGATAAACACACACCACACGTTTGCTTCAGGTCACCTATGTCAAAGGTATTACAAGGTGTATGATTTGTTTCTGTATGGAGAAGTACAAGAATGTTAAATTTGGAGATTAAAAAGAGAGAATTAGATGCTGAAATATCTAAATCATAGAGTTGCTTGAAGCAAAGGAGTAGTGGAAATTTTGCAAGGAAATTGTAGTAGGAAAAAAGGAATATGGATGAATAAACCAATGTCTTAAAACTAGTGACGTCAACGTTATGTAAAGCCGAGGCTGAGCGGAGAGCTCTAACAGCCAAGCGTTTCTAAAGACACTGGCCTTTGGAATGGGAGCTGGAAAGGAGCAGGTCCCTCCTTGGATGTGCGTTTTCTGGGCAAATGAGAACACACTCCTGTGCCCTCAGTTGAAATCAGGGAGACAGGGTTTTTGATAAGTAATAAATAAAAACTAGTCTTTAGCTCATTATTTCTATTTTTAGATATGCAAAACATAACTTTCACTGTGTCTGCTGTGCTGCTATGTTCATAAAAAAAAACCTGACTATATGAAAATATCTGCTAGCCATGTGTCAGGGTTCATGTCTAATCTTAGACTCCCTTGTAACTATATTTACCAGCAATGCTTAGATTCACATCACCCCGAAGTAAAGATGGCCAGGATCATACGCACTTCCTAAATTTGCAGAGGGGATACTTTATTTGACATTTTGATAAAGTTGGAAACGTGACGTTGTAGCAAAGGTCACATATTTATCTTAAAACAGTGTTTAGCCAGCATCCGGAGGTATTTCCTCAGAGTAGCCACTATGTACATTTCAAGACGAAAGGTTCAAAGGATTTGAAATAGTGAGTTGCAGAGTTTAGTCGACAAATTAAGTTGTCAATTCCTGGATGTTCTCTAACAAGTTGACAAACCCGTGTGTGTTCCAAGCGATCAAGGGGCTATGGTAGGAATCACATCACTGCCTTGTGAATGCACTGGGAAGACCTGCATGGCTGCTGACATAAAGTGCAGCGATTGCCTCTGGCACAGACTTACTGTGCATCTAAGACGTTTCCCAGTGTAGCCCAGGCGTCCCTGCTAGACTGAGGTGGGGCTGTCAGGCTTGAGTGCAACTTTAGCTGATCCATTTTCTCACTTGGGAGAGGTTCTTGCTCTTATGTTTTTCTGTAATTTAATCTATGCAATTGTAGCTGGGAAAAATTAGTTGAGATTACATTAATATGCTGGGGGTGGTTGCTAGGCTGGGGACACGGTCCCTAGAATGGAAATGTTACTGACTTTTGATCTGGATTTGAAAGTTGACTCTCAGTTATGAGACTCCGAATAAGTTAGGAGGAGAGAGTTTTATTTCATAAGACATTAACTATAATGCAGACGCTGTAGTCAGGAAACAAATAAAGCTACCTCAGTAGATCTGCAATTGGGACACATGACTTTAATCCCAGCACTTGGAGGAAGAGATAGGTGGATCTCTGGGAGGTGGAGTGCAGTCTGAGCCTCATAATAAGTTTAAACACAGCCAGGGCTACATAGTGAGACCCTGTCTAAAAACAACCCTCAGCCTCCCCCAAACCAACCAACCAACCAACCAACCAACCAACCAACAGACAACTAACCACCTTGCTATCTAAGCAAGTAAGTAAGTAATTAACTAACTAATTACTTTAGTAGAAAAAATTTCTTTTAAGACACAGGTTGCTAAATAGACCTCACTAAAATGCCTTGGCTGACCTGGAACTCAGGATCTCCTTCCTCAGCCTCCTGAATGCAGAGGTTAGAGTTGTGCATCACAACAGCAGGTGAAAGTAATAAATTTATATGGCATTTACACTCACCATACAAATAGGGAAAACTAATTCACTGGACTATTTAAAAGAAAGAACAATATATTAAAGTCTTAAGTAATATATTGCCAACCATATTTCTGAATATATTCAATAATTTAATCTAAAATAAAAATTCTTTAACAAATATGTCTGGTTATTTTTTTAAAAATATGTACAGCATAGAGAGAGATAGTGCAACTATTAGATAGTAGTTTTCTTGGAGGTTGCCTATGTCATTATTATTATTATTATCATCATTATTATTGACAGGATTTCACTATGAGAGCTTGGCTAGTATGTAGATCAGGTTGGCCTAGAAATTGCAAAGATATGCTTCTTGGCTTCTTGCCTATTCCTTCCAAGTGCTGGGATTAAGGGCAGACGTCACCACACCCAATGCCTGTATTGTTCTTATGGGACAGTTTATAGGTAACAAGTGTCAGCAAGGAATGAGTTTCCTTGTGTCAGCACCTAAAATCGCCCTGTTGGGAAGGGCACGAATCCACTGACCAGTCTGACACAACCACTCTGCGATTCTGGAACTAAACAGCTAACATTATGTTTTTTTTTTTTTTGTGATTTTACAAGCACACATTCTTTTTATTTACGTGTTTCTTTCTAAAAATGTACCAAACCTATGTCTTCAAACACGGTGGTTTACTAGTTTAGAAAGATGAGGTTTGCCTTGAGAAAATTTGAATTGCTCTTTCCTAATTGCATGAGAAACATAAAGGATAGCAGTTTCCCCACTCTCTCTTAAGGAACAGATCGACTTCAACAAAGTTCAGTGATTGAAATATTCATGGACGTTCAGTTTTCTTTTGTTATTCCAAATGTTTGCACATAATTGAAAATTTTGTATTTACTGGATTGACAAATACTTGCTGAATTTAAGAGAGCTATCCAGATTTGTCTGCTTTTGAGGCACTAGCAGCAGCTGGGGAGAGCATTAAAAATACTACTCATAAGCCAGCATCCACAACTACAGCAATAGCTTCACTTTCGAGAGCCTTAAGATATGCAATAGCAGTGCCTTCAAAAAGCTTGTAAAGTAAGGGATCCTTAAAGGGACTCTGGAAAAATTACCCATGTTCCAGGGGACTCCTGCGAGCAGTTTTACTGTATTGAATACAAACATTAGGTTTTACAAAGTGACCTCTGCAGCAGCTCAAAACAGTTGGTATTTATTTCCTCACTACCACACACAGTATTAGCAAACATAACACAACTATTGTTGACTGAAAACAAACGCTTGCATCTTTAGAAAAAATAGAAACTAGGAATCTGTATTTTGAAGAGACAACTTAATTATTCATTTGGAGCTTATTTTTAAAATATTTTAAAAAGAAAATTCAGAACTTCAAAATTCACAGAGAAAATCCAGTCCTTTAAAGTAAAGGATCTGTGTAGGCCTTGTGTCCCTCACCACCACCATCTTCAGAGAAAGTGGATTCCGTAAGGAGAGGAATCACAGTCCATTATATCGGTTTTATTTTTGAACTTGTGATTTATCCCAAGTATATCTTAGTTTTATTTTAGTCAAATTTCTCAAGTGAATTGGTTCCTGAGTTCTTCTTAAGGCCAACTATGAAACATTATTTGTGAAAAGCTAGTAGTCCCACTGTTTGAAAATGAAAAACAAGCAATAAACCGATGTAGGATCACTTACTATGGAAGGATATTTAAATTACGGCAGCAGATGTTTTTAATAACAATTTTAAAATATAGACTATATTACAGGCTTATATTTTATAATATGAACGTATAGTAACTGAGATGACTACAGTTTGGGGGAACAGATATCCGAAAAATTTACAGATGATAGTTTTATCTCAGTGAGATTTATATGCACTACATACATATGTGAGTAATAGTCATGTTTATAAAGAAAGAAAGCTAACAAAATATATTCCTGAAGATAAGGCTTGAAATACTCCCAAAGTCCAAAGCTCAAATTGCTTTATGTATCTAAGTTAGTCTTTAAAGCCCTCTTTAAGGTCCTACCAGACCAATGTAAACAAAACAAGAAACTAACTTGACCTTTTAGACCATAATAGCAAGGATGGAAAATGGGATAATCGGTGAAAAGAATATTGAGGGAGAAAAGCACTGGGTGATATAGAGAGGCAAAGTGTGACAAAAGAGAATGAGAGAAAAATATTAAGATAAACATAGGACTAGTTACTGACAAAGAGAAAACCTAAAGTCATTTTTGGAGCACTGATTCCTTAGACACATTTCTTTGTTTTGTCAGTTTAGCTAGAACTTCATGTTGTCCCAATTTATATTAAAGTAGAACAAACAGTTTGTATGTGAACTTTAATTTAAGCAATACCTTTCATGAAAAGAAAACCACTACTATGATTTGCTCTGAACTCATTGTGTGTTTTTAATTGAGTGCAGTATTATAACATTTTCTAATTACAACATTCCTTACCAAAGATTATTGAGCCTATCTGTAAGCCCCGGGAAAAGAAGAAATTCATGAGCGTTTTATACTACCTTAACTTTCTTAGCTAGTTCCATTGCTCCAAGGAGACAAAAGCAATCATTTCTTGAACCTCATTGCTTCTACATGATCCTGTTTCTTTGCTGGAACAGTGTGTTCTTGTTAAAAGGTTCTCAACTGTTCTTCAATTATCTGAGAAAATCTACAGTCCAAACCAAATATTTACCTTATGCCTACAAAAAATAAGCCACAAAGAAAACCAACAAAACCCCATAACCCAAACCCCACATACCTCAAAGTCAGTTCATGTAGGGCCTTACCTAGAAGAAGAAAGTGTATTTTGCAAAGAAAGATCCCAACCGTGCTGCTGAGGGGCTCCATGAAAGCATCCTGTCCCATGCATACGGCGCCCTGTGCTTAGTGGCAAGTTGGTTCATGGACCAGCAGCTGCTGGTTTATTTGCTAGGGAAATTAGCAGTGAGGTAACAGACCCTATCCTGCCTCTCGCTTCTGTGATTTGAATACAGAATGAATGTGTATACAAAGAACACAGGGAGTAGGAACACCTGTTATATGCTTTGCAAGAACACAGGGCTGTGGCTTTCGGAATAGTTTCTTATTAGGGATTCTCAGTAATTTTTCAGTATAACTTTATAAATTATACTGAGCTATTCATAATCAGAAGGAGGAGGACAATCTCTTTGGGTGATCTCATGATAAATAAACCCAAATCTGATTTTCTATCATGAAAAATTATGTCATTGTTTTGAAATTTGAAAAATTACTTTTTACTGAAAATTGAAGTACTCCATGAATTTTCTATGTAGCTATTCATCTTTATGAAGTTACTAATTATCATGTAAAGTATGTACCAAAGAACCAAAGCAGATCACTAAAGTATATTTTAAATTTATTTTTTTCTTTGTTACATTTTCTATTAAATATGGCTGTGATAATTTTACTGAATCTATGGATTTACATATTTAAAAATAAATCACAGGCATATTTCTAAGTGGGGATGAGGCATGCACTGTGTATAATTATAATGTACAGAATACGCCTGCGGCTACATTTTCTCATTGAATCTTAGAAGCAACAAATCAGTAATCCACAAACATCTTACCTGTGTTCTGCCTTCATCTGAATCTTAGTTCCTTTCATTGCCGTAGAATTAGATGGCCTGAGAATTTCTGCTTAATTTGGTAAGTTACAAGTGAGCTACCATTTGTATAAAGGCTCTGGTCCAAGCTTTCTGCATGAATATATATATATATATATATATATATATATATGTGTGTGTGTGTGTGTATGTATATATATATATGCCTTAAAGCAAGTACAATTTGCAGTACAAACCATTTTTACCAGTGAAGTTCCGCTGAATTCAATGACAAGAGGAGGTAGGAAGGCATAGGCTTTCATTTTAACTGCTTAAACGAAGGCTGTTGTCCAAGTGTTGTTAAAGATAAAAAGGGGCAGTGTCCATTCTGGAAACCAGCTTTGGAAATACTCTTTGCATAAAGTCTACCAACTTGCTTAGAAAGTGTCTAAAGTCAAAGGAACTCCTGTTGCCTTAGAAATATGTCAAGCACGTCCTCAAACCCCAAGCAATGACTATAAGTTTCTCTGCACTCTAAATCTTGCACACATCGATCGCAGTGTTAACCATATTCACTTCAGTTCATTTGCTTAGACATATACTTCTTAGGTCCTTGGCTACGGCGAACTGTCTAGGTCATTGACAGTTGGTACCTAAGCAATGTGCTCATTTTTCTTAACGTATTTCCACAGAAATAAACTCTGTGTGCTCTTTAGCCTAGCTTCCTTATATTTAGTTGCTCCTTAAGAGATGCACACACATTTTCATATTAGCTGATGCAACAACCAATTGGAAAGAAACAGGACTTGAAACATTATCACACGAACTCTCTTACTCTAGTTAGATCAGTCTCAACAAAGATCCTCCTATTAAATAAGATCTTTATAGTGTCCTCAAACCAAAGGATGACTTATTATGAGAGCTCAAAGATCCTTCCCAAAATGTGAGAAACAAAGACTGTACAGTGGGTTTTCCTAGGGTCAAATGTATAGCATTTAAAGAATTTATAAAATTCCAGTATTTTCCTCAGTTTATGTTAATATATATATTTTTTGTGGTCAGAATAAAATAGTAGGTGTTATAATAAGAATCAAAATACCAGAATGAACCATTCTTGTGCTTTTTCCTGTCATAGACATTTAAAAAATTGCAGTACTTGTTTGATTTAGACAAGTGCCCTCTAGTGGAAGATTCATAAATATAACTGCTTGCAAGAGTAAATTGTGAATTCAGGAAATTTATGTTGAAATCACACAAGCAAATTTAACTTCAAGAGGTGCCAAACTGACAGAATTCTTAAAAAAAAAATAGCTCCAAAGAGTTTTGTTAGTGTAAGAAAATTCTCCCAGACACACAGCACCACTTGGAGGCAGAGGCAGGTAGATCTCTGTGAGTTTGAGGCCAGCAGAGGCTATATAGTGAGACCTTGCCTGGGGCTGGGGGCAGGGGTGGGATGGAATTGTCTCACCAAAGTATTTTATAGCAAGTTGATAATGTACTAACTGTTTTGGTCTAAAAAAAGGGGGGGATATCCTTACTGTTTATTGGTCTTAGTTATAGTTGCGTTAAAAGTGATTAACCTAAAACAATCTCTGTCCATGATTGCATTTCTAGGAATACAAGAAGTCACTGGGAGTGTGTGTGTGTGTGTGTGTGTGTGTGTGTGTGTGTGTGTGCACGCACGCCTGTGAGAGGGGGCGGGGAGATTAGGGTAAGCTGCTTTCTAGCCTTTCCAGTCACACATAGTTTACAGACTGTTCCATTTAAATTATTAGGCTGGCTTTGTTTTACACAATGAACATCTAATTTTTCCTTCCTTCTTTCTTTTTTCCAAGACAGAGGTTCTCTGTAGGTCCCCCTCCCCAAGACAGGGTTTTACTGTAGCTTTGGAGCCTGTCCTAGAACTTGCTCTGTAGACCAGGCTAGCCTCAACTCACAGAGATCCACCTGCCTCTGCCTCCTGAGTGCTGGGATTAAAGGCGTTCACCACCACCGCCCAGTCAACTAATTCTTTAATATAGATGTCTTCAAGGAATTATTTACAATAGCAAAAACAGCAGAGGAGAATTGGCAACATATTCAAGATGACACAAATGGTTGTATATAGGATGAACTGGGGGAGGAAAACATTTTCTATTTTAATTTACATGAATTATTTGATTCTGAGGAGCTGTACAGTCTGCAGGAAGAGGAGGTTAAACTGCATATGCAGATTTGTGTGTTAGTGGCCAAGCCTCTGCACAGTCAGGTTGACGACTGCTGCCTTCCAGAGGACCTAGGCTGTATTTTCCTAATAAACGTTAAACTTATGTAGTTAAAAGGCACTGGTGTCATGTTGAGGACGGCCTTGACAAAAATACTTCTTACCAGGGTAGAGGTGTGGGAATTGAAGAAATAAAAATAAGGAATATGAAGATGCATAGAAATAATAAGAAAATATAGACAGTATCAGGAGAGCATTTCAGGGTTTTCGCAGACACTGAAATCACCAGTGTTTATTTTTCCACAGCTTTTATACCCAAAGTAAACTGGGAGAGAAGGTAACAAAAGACTTTATTAACATGATACAAAAGGATAACTCACACAGTCAACCCAGAGACATCCAATCATTAGCATTCTGTTGTCTCTGTAGCCAGGTGCCCCAAGTCAAGTACTCTAGGTCACAGACACTGAAGACAGCCCTTCCCTAGGTGACCTCATAGTTAGAAAAGAAAGGAGAAGTACATTTGCATATACTGACCACCTGTCAGGATGGCATCGGGCTATCTTAAGTTCGAGGCCAGCCTGGTCTACAAGAGCTAGTTCCAGGACAGGTTCCTAAGCTACAGAGAAACCCTGTCTCAAAAAACAAACCAGACCAAACCAAAACAAAATAAAACAAATCAAAAAAAGAACCAAGCAATCACCTCCTGAGTTAGGACATGCAACTATGCTTGTCAGTCTCCAAACTCTCTGACCCTCAAGGGAAGGTGGAAATGGGCCTGCATTTTTCGGCCTCCACAGTGTCATGGTTTAGGAATCACTCAACACAATACACAAAACCTTTAAGCATAATTAGTTTACACATCAGCGATAGTGTTAGTTAGGAAAGTTCCTTAATTTCTTCACACCCGATTCATCATTTTTAACACAGAGATAATAGTAACTTCATATGGTGCTCACCTATATAGTCTTGGATGTGTGCTTCTTTCTTTCTTACTTTTATTTATTTCGCATGTTTGTTTTCTAGAGAAAGAAAGAAGAAAAAACGTGGAATTGGTGGGTCCGATCTAGGATGAATTGGGGGTGGGGAAATCTGACCAGAAAACATTGTATGAAAAAGAATTTGTAATTTAAAAAAGGAGAAAAAGATTCTCATGCAGCTGCCTGAGGTCATACACGTAAAGTGTCCCTTCCAATTAGTAAACTTTCGGTGTTACCTATTGTTGTTATTATTATTATTAGCCCTGAGTTTGCTGCCCCCCATATTTGTTGAGTCTCCAAAGCTCCTTTGTAACCACTAATGACGAGAGATGACTTTAAGGAGACACATGCTCCCACAACTTCTGACATCTGTCACGACCTGCCTTTGCTTAAGCAGGTAGAAAAATGATAGCTGGGGATTAGAAGAAATCCTTTGATTTTTATTAGAGCTCGTTTTAGGCAATGGCAAGAAAGAAGACCGCACGGCTGGCCATCAGCCTCTTGGGGTACCTGCCTCCCACTTTCCTCAGGCCGTACCCAGAGGCCCAAGCGCCCCTCCCGCCCCAGCCCAGCGCTTCCTCTCCCGCTCCTCAGTCGGGACTTTCTCAGAGTTTCTTTAGCCAGAACACCTAGGTCTCAGGTATTAGCCTCGCCTAAGCCGTTTCCGGTACAGGTGGCCATCGGACCAACAAGATTTGCCTTCGTTGAAGCATTGCTTCTTGGGCAATGTAGTACTCAGGCTGCCCTCCTTCTTCGACTGCAGCCGGAAGACTACACTTCCCAGCATGCCCAGCAAAAGGAAGGCGGACCCAGGCGGTCAGCTCCACGTGACTACTCACTATGGCTTCACTGTGTTGTGGCCGGCTTTCTGGTGGCCTTGTGTGATTTGGTACTTGTCTGTGGCAGGGTAATCGTCTCCCGACCTCGACATGCAAAAAATCAAATCTCTAATGACCCGGCAGGTGAGTCCTGTAGTTTGACGCGAAGAGTTCCGTCTTCTCGGCTGAGGAGCGAAGCGCTCAGTCCCCGGCAGCGGTGGGCGGAGGCTTAAGTTATAGGAGTTGGCGGGTCTCAGGGGCGCCGGGCACCTAAATAGAACCCTGGAAGACTCACTTGATCCGACCTCGACTCTTTGTGGGTAGTGTTCACTTAGACACAGTCATTTCGACAAGGTTAGCCAGAGACTTGGGCTGTCTTTGTCTCCCCTCCTCTGCTTTTGCTTCCTTTCCAGGACAGCCCCAGCTGCTTTGCAGCATCCCCCTCATCCAAACTAGCGGCGGTTTGCCAGTAGGTGTCTTGGGAAGGAAGGTGAGGTCTGTGCAGTAGAGGAGACTGGAAAAGAGCGAGGATGAAGGAACAGGGCTATTTGTAGAGAACATTGGTAACATTGTGGTTCGGGGTAACTCCCCAAACCTTGTAGATGTTTTCTGGATGTGAAAATGAGAGTGACAGTTGCTTTTCTGTTCCTCCTATCTAAATGTACCTCTGTGAAGGTCATCAGTAAACAAAACAGGCGAGTATCATTGTGTATTGCTACTTAAAAATTTTCTTGTTTTGGCAAAACTGTGTTCTTTTTGTTTTAGCCAGACTGATAATTTACGAATAAGACTGCTCTGTATCGTGTCTCACATATGCTAGGGCTTCCTAATACCATTTCAACGTTTTCCAAGAAGCTTCAGAAATTTATTTTTTAGGTATTTATTGATCATTTTATTTCAGAAACCTTTGACTGTAGCATATAAATAGAATTTGCTATTTTTTCTTTGTTTTAATAAGAAACAAGCATAGTTAGGTGAGAGTTTTAAATCATGGTGGCTTAAAATGTTGGTGGAATCCGTTCACTAAAATTTCACTTGTAATTTTTTTCTTAACAAAAGAGAACAGGAATACAAAGACTTCCTTACATACTTGAGAATTTAGAATTTTAACAATAGTGGGACAGTTTCACATCAGTTCTGATAGGCAGTACATACATGATCCTGGTATAATTGTTTTCCTTTTTCAAGGAAAATATGATTGGTGTCAAGAAAATAAGAAAACTGTTCTGTTAATATTACAAAAACAAGTAGGTAAGTAGAGGCACTTAGCAGTCCTTCACATTTGAACACCGGGGCTGTGCTTCCTTCCGCTTCTTACTTGAGAAGGAGTTTGGAGGCTGCTCCATCTGCGGTGGGAGGGGAGAGGACAGACAAACTAGGAGCTAAATTTCAGCCCCTCAAGTGCTAGACAGTTTTAAGATTACATGCTGGTTTCCTTACTGTCTGCTTGGTCTTGCCTTAGCAGTGTGCTCATTTGTCTATTATGCCACTTGTAAACTGCCTTGGGGCTGTGGACTTCTTGTCCCTAAGGTTGGTGCCTCTGTTACCATGGGTGTACAGGAACTTTGGTGATTTGATTTTCTGCTTTTGAACCTTGCCTTATGAAAATGAGTGGGAGAGAAGAACCAACAAATTCTGAATAAGTGATGCTGATATATTTAGTGTTTGTAAATGCAATGCAAAGTGCTGATTCTTAAGCCTCAGTCAGCTTTTTGAATTATAGTGGGTTCTATCTGTGTTTAATTGGAGAGGAAAAAAATCTTCAGAACGTATACAGGAAGCTGGAGCTATATTTAAAAAAAAAGCGCGATATTCAGCGAGTCCGGTTTTAACCCAGGCTTTTTCAGACCCAGGCCAGCTGGCCTTGGTGAGTTCCCGATAGAACATCCCCATTTTCTCAGTGTGTGGGTGCACCGCTCGCGGTCCTGAGTTCCTTGCTCGTGCTCTCTCTCCTTCTGCTCCTGATTTGGACCTTGAGATTTCTGTCCAGTGCTCCAGTGTGGGTCTCTGTCTCCTTTCATCGCCTGATGAAGGTTGATATTCAGGAGGATGCCTATATGTTTTTCTTTGGGTTTTCCTTCTTATTTAGCTTCTCTAGAATCACTAATTATAGGCTCAATGTCCTTTATTTATGGCTAGAACCCAAATATGAGTGAGTACACCCCATGTTCCTCTTTTTGGGTCTGGCTTACAATGAGGACTACTGAGAACTCAAGAACAATGGCAATGGGTTTTTGATCCTACTGCACGTACTGGCTTTGTGGGAGCCTAGGCAGTTTGGATGCTCACCTTACTAGACCTGGATGGAAGTGGGTGGTCCTTGGACTTCCCACAGGGCAGGGAAACCTGATTGCTCTTTGGGCTGACGAGGGAGGGGACTTGATTGGGGGAGGGGGAGGGAAAGGGGAGGCGG
>NW_026068222.1:55100-57274 GCF_014885135.2 Alexandromys fortis
TTTTTCAGTCGCAGTCCAGCTGGCCTTGGTGAGCTCACAATAGATCAGCCCCACTGTCTCCGTGGGTGGGTGCACCCCTCGTGGTCCTGACTTCTTTGCTCATATTTTCCCTCCTTCTGCTCCTCCTTGGGACATTGGGAGCTCAATCCGGTGCTCCAGTGTGGGTCTCTGTTCAGAGGGAGATTTTTGCAGAGTAGAATATGAAGGAGCTGTCAGTCTTAGGGAGTCTTAGTAGTATGAGTGACGACCAACATGTAGCAGATGCTTAATAAATGGATAGGGAGAACACAGAAAAGCCTGGAGTTTGAAAGCTGCAGTAGACCCACCAGGTGAGACTTGGCTGAGAATCAGCTTTGGGACCTGACAGCAGCACTTCTTGCTTACTTATCTTCATAAAAATTATTTAATTTTTATTTTATGTCCATTGATGTGTTGCCCGTATTCATTCTGTGTGAGAGTGTCAGATTTCCTTGGAATTGGAGCTACAGACAGTTGTGGCTGCAATGTGGGTGCTGAGAATTAAACCTTTGCTCTTACCATGGAGGTGTCTCTCCAGCCTTGACAACAGCACTTAAGAAGTGGTGGGGGAGAAATTCTGGCTAGGGTAGGCACAAGACAAACATGTGAGGGAGAGAGTTGGAGAGAAATCATAAACACTCTAGTCTTGCTCAGAAGGGAAGGAACACATCGCTGCGATGTCCTTTTGTTCTGACAGAGCATAATTTGCTAGTCCCATAAGAGGAACATGTTCTTAGAGCTGTAATGGGAGCCCCTTTGTTGTTGATCTGATTTGGACAAAGTGCAAAAGCAGGTTTATTGATGCTGAATTTTATATATGTTTAAATTCTAAAAAAAATTAGAAAAAATCAAATAGTGGATAATAGTGATAACAAATGTTTTTGTTTAATAAAAGTAGAGCACCAAAGTTACAACAATGAATTTGTGCCTTAGACGAAAACAGTAGAAAACCCATTTTGAACTTAAAAAAACCTTGTAACAAAACGGTTAGCAACCTATAGTCTTACATGACAGTTGAGTGTCAAATATATTTATAGACATCTAGGTTCTTACTTTTTCTTCATTTCTGTTTTCAAAGAAAAGCCATTTCTCTGTGATCTTAATTATTCTAAGAATAATGATTAAAACTCAAGGAATTTTCACCAGTTTCAAGCTTACTGGCCCCTCTTTGGTTTCTCATGGGAGCTGTCTCATTCTTTATAACAACTCCTGAGTTATCACATGGTTGGAGTATATCACAAAGGAAGGCTAGGTAGGGTGTGCCAGGCTGCAGGAGAGTCAGAGTACAAACCAGGTGGTTTCTTCTGGCATCCACTCCACTCTGCTGGCTCCTGACAGAGTGCTTCCAACTTTTATTATTCTTATTTTGTACATTTGGGAGAAAGCTGCCATGCTTACTGTTGATGATTGTATGGTAATTTAGAGGCAAAACCCTTTTTCTAGATACAGGTATATATTATACTTACATTACAGTCTAGCATCTAGAGAAAGAGAAAGACATGCTGTATTCACTCAAGGATTCCTGTCGGATTAGTTAACCTTCAAAACATGTTTAAAGAAGTGCTGATTGGAGTGGTTAAGAGCGCTGGCTGCTTTTCCAGAGGACCCGAGTTCAATTCCCAGCACCCACATGACAGCTCACAACTGTCTGTTCGAGGGCCCCTGACACCTTAACACCAATGCACAATGAATTAAAATTAAAAAAAAAGAAATGCTAATTACACTATGAAATTGGTATTTGAGTAACAGGATCATTAATGCTGCTTTTCTTCCCTGTATGTATACTGTATATCTAATGTATGTCTGTGGCAGTTTAGTTGTCTAAGTCAGCCTTGCCAGTTTTGATGCTGTGCCATCCTGTGAGCTGCTGGGGAGAAGCCCAAGATAGGACAAACAGCCCAAGCCTTGCAGCAGACTCCCATATACTCCATTGAATGTCATACTAGACTACTAGACTTGAGCCTACCTAGTAAGTGTCCGGAAGCTTCAGGCTGCAGTCATGTGCTTGCTGCCCTGAGATCAAAGTGTGGAGTAGTTGGAGACTGGAGCCTACCCAATAACTCTCATTCTCCCCTCGCTCCCTCGCTCCCTCCCTCCCTCCCTCCCTCCCTCCCTCGCTCCCTCCCTCCCTCCCTCGCTCCCTCCCTCCCTCCCTC